>NW_026067915.1:12403261-12545994 GCF_014885135.2 Alexandromys fortis | reverse complement strand
CACCCGATTTTGATTCCAGGGACCTACTTGGTGGAAGGAGACAGCCAAATCCCACAAGTGTCCTCTGGCCTGGCCTCCACACATAAATAAATAGGAGAGAAAAAGGGGGGGGGAATAATTGCTTCACTCATGCTAAATTATCCCTAAGGAGCCTAGTTGGCCAGACAACCCTCCTCTGTGGATTAAGCCTTCTCACATCCTTCATTCAGCCCTCCATACAGGTTCCATGTGCTACTGTCTCAGGAGAGAAAAAGACACTAAACCACATTTCTTTCTCTACTCTTTATTTTAAAATTGAAATACTATTTCCTGGGCTCCTTATGTTACATCTAAAGCAGAAAGGAATAAATAGTTTCCTCCCATTTGCTCCTTTTCCCTCCTTTGTTTTATATTTGACCTGAAGATCATGCCAGGATAAACCTCCTTCCTCCCTCCTTCATCTTCGGTGACATCTCCCCAGGGAACCTTTTAAGTGTAGATGAAATGGAAAGCAGAGGGAATAGGAAAAGAGGGGAAAGATATGCCAAGTGAATAAAGAACAATTTTACTCTTCCCCATAATCCTTATAGGAGAATAATCTTTATCAGGAGCAAAATACTTTGGCTTTATTTCACTATTAGCTAGAACTAAGTGAACTCAGACATGCCTAGAGTTTGCAAGCCCTTACTCTCAGTTCCAACTGGATTTGTGACACAGATATTGCAGACAAAATGCTGTGCAGTAGAAGCATGCTTCCAGAACTGCAGGTAGTAGGTCAGCATGGGCTTGGTTTGCAGTTCTGTTGACAACTACATGACCCCAAGAAACACCCTGAACTTCTTCCAGCCCTACATTTCACGTCCTTGAGATGGCAGCTTTATGTAGCACACCAGAGCATACCACAAGATATGTCCCAATTTTCTAAAAATAAATTCTTTATCTTCAATGATAATTTTATTTTTTTAAATATTTATTTATTATGTATTTATTATTATGTACAATGTTCTGTCTGTGTGTATGCCTGCAGGCCAGAAGAGGGCACCAGACCTCATTACAGATGGTTGTGAGCCACCATGTGGTTGCTGGGAATTGAACTCAGGACCTTTGGAAGAACAGGCAATGCTCTTAACCACTGAGCCATCTCTCCAGCCCCTTCAATGATAATTTTAAAGATTTATTTTTATTATATTTAATTGTGTGTGTGTGTGTGTGTGTGCAGCATGCAGCTGCTCTTTGGGGTCAGAGATATCAGATCCCCTGAAGCTTAAATTGCAGGCAGTTGTGAGCTACCAGATGTAGTATGGTTTCGTTCCTGTTGCTGTGATAAAGTGTCCTGAAACAAAGCAACTTGTTGGGAGGGAAAGGAAGTTATTCCAGCCTTCAGTCCACCATTCTGGGGAAGTCAAGACAGGAACTTCAAAGAGCCACATCATATCCATAGTCCAGAGCATATAGAAATGAATGCATGCATGCTCATTTTGTTTCTTGTTTGCACTCAGCTCAAGTTTTCTACTCTTGTACAACTCAGGACACCCTGTCTAGGGAATGGAGCTGTCCAAAGTAGACTGGACCTTCCCAAGACAATTCCCCATAGACAAGTCCAGAGGCCAACGTACTGTTGACAGTCTCTCACTGAGACTGCCTTCCAGGGTAGCTCTAAGTTGTGTCAAGTTGACAACAAAAGCTAATCATTGCATATAGAAGGACTTGCTTACCCTCACTCCTAGCTCCTGCTGTCTGTTAAAGTTCTATATGGGAACTCATTAATTACAAAGATTAATTAATTAATTACACATGAAAGAAACAGGCACATAAAGTGGTTATGACTATTGGTGCTTTTCTTCCAGGAGCTACCTGACAGGAGAGGGTTCCTTTCCTATTTGTTTGGGCTGTATGAAAGAGTCTTACTCTACCCTCAAATTCACGGTGAACCCCCTGCCTCAGATTCCCAATTACTGGGATCGAAAGCACAAATTACCATATCTAGCTGCAGTGGTATTTATATAAACCTTTGGTGTGTCTCAGAACCAGAACCTGGGGAGGATGTCCATGAAAGCTGATTGACAGGATCCATCTAGGTGTCTCTGACTTAGTACACTTAGACTCAGGCCTGGAACATGTATAAACAATTAAGTCATGCGGACTGCTCTAGGCCCACATCCTAACAACTGCCATCAGAAGAAATGTGTTGAGGCACACTCAGAGCAACCCAGGACTCATATCATAGTGCTGCAGTATCTTCCTGTTTCCTGTGAGTTCCCAGCTGCAGTGGTAATCCCGTGGCCATAAAACCTCACTGAAAACCACTAGTCCTTCACACACGGTCCTAGAGTTAGTATTGATCTTCCAAACTTGGAGTTCTTACTTTTTTGTGTCTTAAATGATTGATTTTTCTCTCTCCCTACTTCAAAGAACTGCTTTGTCTTACTTTCAGAAACAGTCGCTTAGAGAAAAGGGGTAAATTTTTTTTTGAGAGGAACATAGCATTTTAAAAGCCATTTCAAGACACAGCTGAGCTCCTGCAAGGTGCATTAAGAGGACAGCTGTGGGCAAGGCATTTGGAGGAAATCTCCAAGCCTGCAATTTAAAGGCCCTTTTAGCCACCTCCTGAGTCCCAAAGACCTCAAGCTTGCATTCTTATAGACAGAAATGATGTTTTCAGGTTGGTTTTGGTGCCTAGGGTTTTGACACGCTAAAACATTAAGCCCAACCTCCAATGTGTGTGTGTGTGTGTGTGTGTGTGTGTGTGTGTGTGTGTGAATGCATTTTATTTCTCACTCTAGAAAGCTCTATTACGAGTCAGCTCTGGGTAGTCAGCTGCTGCAGCTGGATGCAATATGATCCTTATACTCTGACTTCCAAAATGTCAAATAATATGTATGTAACATTGAAGACAAAAATCAAAGGATAAATCCTAAAAAACAAACAAACAAAAACAAAATGAGTAGTTTCCCAGCAAGGTTTTAATATGGTTACTTGCATGTGAAATTATCAGGAAAAGGCTTATGTGAACACAGTTTGATTACAGTTTGAGGTTATATAGATATTAGGATAAGTCAAACAGGTGACCAGAGGGAAAGACAGTCCGCTTTAAAAGATGTGTCTGTTGATCTACTGACGTGGAATTCCCCTCTGTATGCTGTGAGTATGTTTTATTGCCATTCATTAATAAAGAAGTTGCTTTGGCATCTGGAAGGACAGAATATAACTAGGCAGGAAAACTAAACTAAATGCAAGGAGAAAGAAGGCAGAGTCAGGCAGATACCATGTAGCTGCCCAAGAAGTAAGATATGAGATAACAAATTATGAGACTTATGGTAAAATATAAAATAATAGGAATGGGTTAATTTAAAATGTAAGAGATAGCTAGGAATTTGCCTGAGATGTTGACTAAACAGTGCTGTAATATAGTTTTATATGATTATTTGGGGTCTGAGCTGCTGGGAAATGAACTAACAGCCTCCATCAACAGGGAGGTCATGCTACAGAGCACTTAAATGGGGTTTGTGAGCAGCATGCTATAGATTGTTTAATTGTGACATAGACCCACTGCATCCCTGGAGTTGGGGTGGTGAGCATATCTCTGCCATGTTGGAAGGGGCAGAGCCACAGGCAAAGTCACAGTGTTAGTCCTAGCAACACCTGCTTAGTATTTTTTAAAAAACCTCTCCTGGTCAAAAAAAAAATGATTATAGATACACAATAAGATAGATTCAGATAAAAAAATCTCTAGATGGGTCACAATGTTGGATAAAAGTACATGGGCTAAGGAGAGAGAAAAAAGAAAGTACAGTCATAAAGGAGTAAAGATAATAAAATAAATTTTAAAAATTAATATAGTGAAAATTAAGCCATGCAAAGATGGATTATACATAGAAAGCCTAGATTGTGTGTATTATTGTGTATTCCTTGGAATTTCTGACTGTTAATGAGTTAACTGCTCAAAAATATTTGATTCTGGGAGCTGCTAAGCTAAGCCAGCATATATATTTTAAAGGTATCTTGACTTCAAAATTTGAGTTTAAGGCTTTGTTGTTTGGAAAAGAGGTTCTTCTTTTGTTTCTGCAGAAGGAAGGAACCTGTGGTTCCTTCCAGGCTAATGTAGTTTGATGGACTAAGGCTCCCCAAAAGGTCTCTATGAACCTTAAAAGTACTTCCCTCAGCAAACAGCAGGAAGTGGTTTGGAGAAACAATGCCCAAATTCCCCAAATGATTGTTTCTAAATGTGTTTTCATTTAAAGGGGATTGGTTATAAGTGTTTAGCGGTAACCATCAATTTCTTTCTAAAAAGGGGGGTAACTGTGATATAAAAATGAATACTTTATATTGGTATGGACTTTGGTTTATTGATACAAATTTAAGGTCAATTTTGTTATATATATATTTATTTATTTATTTATGGAGAGATAGATATTTATATACTTGTTTAAGGTATTATGTTTATACCGGTCATTTAAAATGTAATATATAATTAAAAAATACAGATTAATAGATAGTCATTTATAATAATCAAACTTGTAATCATGTTAGGTTTTCTAGATATGCAGAGATATAGTTCAGTTATACATATAATCTTCAACACTTCAAAGACTTATGGAATATGCCATTTAAAAGGTTTTAAGAACTTAGACTTTTATTGACAGTGAGGCATGTCTGCTTCTGGCAGCACCAATTACTTCAGAGAGGTTGATGGGCATTGGAGAAACTCATTATGGAATTTGCCTTCAATGTGACAAGGATAGCCATTTGGCCAAGAAACTGCTCTTGCCTGGACTGCTTGATGGTAATGCTCTATGAAATGGATACCCACAGAAAAGTGACTGCTGAACTTTCCAAAAGACAGGGTGGTCCTTCGGGGTTCCTGCTTCACAGAGAAAACCACCAGACATTCCACAGGACACAGAAGAAAACTTTGCCAGTACAAGGAAGAGCAGATCTTCAGATTTCCTGCTTCACTAAAAAGTCTGCCAGATACCATGGGCCTGCAGGCTAAAGATGAATGTCCCAACATTACAGAAGAACTTTGGGTGACTGTCCAAGCAGCGAGGTATCACTGTCATTTCTAGAACTTTGGAAATTGCTTATAATGCACTTCCTGTTTACTTAGATAACATTATATTCTTCTAGGGTCTTTGATCAAGTTGAAAACAAATAGTTATAGTTTTCCTAAGTTATGATGAAACATAAATTAGATATGAAATTTTAGACTCCCAAAGATAAAATAGATGGTAGAATATTTTCTTTAATTTTGCCAGATACAAATAGACTAAATATTATAACTGTAATTTTTGCTTAATATCTGTTTTGTTATATATAATTTTACTATGTTAAAGTTAAAACCTTCCTTTTTATTTAGACAGAAAAGGGGAGATGATGTGGCATTCCTCTCTATATGCTATAAATATGTTTTATCATTGGTTAATAAAGAATACTGCTTTAGCTTATGGCAGGGCAGAATATAGCTAGGCGGGAAAACTAAACTGAATGCAAGGAGAAAGAAGACAGAATTAGGCAGATGCTATGTAGCCACCCAAGAAGCAAGATGTGAGGTAACAAACCATGTGCCTTGTGGTAAAATATAATAGTAATGGGTTAAGTTAAGATATAAGAGCTAGCTAGGAATTTTCTTGAGCCATTATCCAAACAGTGTTGTAATTAATATAGTTTTTGTGGTTATTCAGGTCTGGGAAGCTGGTAAACAAAAGTGCAGTCTCTGTTTGCAGCCTTCCTTTACTATATCTTTCCTCTCAAAACCACAGACACATGAGGGAGAGACAAAAAGGATACTAAAGGCTCACTAGGAATGATTTCCTGGGTGCTATTTACTAGCCAGTCCTGTGTGGCATCAGAGGCTATATTTTGTTTGTTTATTTTGTATTTGGTTCTGATTGCTTGAAGAAATCACCAGTTAACAATGTTCATGTTTTTCAGCAATAAATTTGGGATGGGGAGGAACCAATGAAATAGGTGCCATTCATCCTCAGCTAGTATGGACACCCCGGGCTATGTGAGTGGAAGATGCTCCTAGTTAGAAAGCATCTGTATCAGCCTTATGTCAGTGCAGCAGATTTATGGTCACTAGGCAGGTCTTCATACAGACCTGGCTTGCATCCTTCATCCCTTAGAAAATGATGATATTTGAGTCTAAATGCCCATGGTTTACTAAGCACTGACACCTTGAAAAGACATGAGTCCTTCAGCTGAATGAGCAGCTTAGAACAGTCTGAGAAGAGGGTTTTGTAAGAAATAGATGTAGAAGAAGTAGAAGAGCTGTGGGTGCTTAGAAGCCAGAATCAGGCATTGACTAGCAGCAGGGGGTTCTGCCAGTAATTTGCCAATTTGTGCTTCACACTGTTCAAAGGAGAATGACTGAATGCAGAGTTCAATTAGGTAGAGCGTTTTTCTGTCCTGTTGGTACAGGAAGAGGGTGTTTATGCCACGTGTGCTGTTGTGTACATGCCAGAAATGTTTACTGCATTTCTTACAAAATTACTCATATAGAACAAAGTACCTTCCCATTCAGAGAGGAAGATATCAAATACGATGAGTAGTACATGACTAATCCAGGCAGGAAATTATCAGATAAAATATGGAGAGTGTGGTGTAGAAAACTTGGATAATGCAATGTGAAGTAAAATTCACAAATTTAAAATATTTAGGAAATGGCAGTAATCCTCAAGAGCAGCCAAGTTTACATGATAAAGGAGACAAAAGTACTCTGAAAAAATTAAAATTGAATTATCAAAAGAAATACAATTTGAGAAATATCCCAGTATGATTTTCAAAATCATTCATGACAAACAAAGGAAAGTTGTTTCTGTTACTGTTTAACAATGTCCTCCAAACTGAAAATTTTCCATCTTGGAGGGAAAGTTGTTAAGACTGGAGAAGATCCACTTAAAATATTATGTCTTAGATCTTATTGGACACAGGCACTAAGCAAAACACAAGGATGAGGAAGTCCCTGAAGCTTACAAGATCCATAGCTTCCTGCTCTTTTCCTCAGGGCTATGAAAACAGCATGCCTGATGGGGAAAGAAGAAACCATTTGATGAGTTAAGCAGCCTGCAGGTCTGCCTGCAGCTCCAGGGATGTAGTTTTCATGAGTTGTCACCCATGCTGGGGTGTGCTATCAGTGGTATAGATGCCTGGAGCCACTCATGCTCCTGCATGTAGCCCTTCACCCACATTCCTTTAAGTAACTCCTATAAGCTCATTGATTCTCCAATTGGTCTTAATAGAATTTCCTGGGCCTGCTGTCAGTGTCCTGCATGTGGTGAGTAGACAATAGTTGGCATCTCCCCAGGAAATCTAACCATAGCTTTATCTGTATTTGAAACCTGCCAAGTATGATAATAAAATAATAAACCAACATTTAACCAAATATTAATAACTTTTATATGAAAACTTTTAAAGCAGGTTTTACACTGTGATCAATTATGAGTAAAATTTTTAACTAATTTTCAAAATTACATCAATATACTTGACTATACTAACTAGAAATTTGAAAAATAACTTATATGATCTTAATAACAAAAAATTCAACAAATATTCTTAAGTAAAAATACCTTTGCAAACTAAGCGTGGGAAAATGGCATCCTTAACTTGATAAAAAAAAAAAAAAGGGTGGGATCAGATGAGTAACCTCTGACTGATGTAAAGCTTCACAGGCACACACTTCTGATATTGGGACCAAGGCAGAAATCCCCCTTTCAGGAATGTAGTAGAGGTCCTAGCCAGTGTAATAAGGCAAGAAAAGTAAAGAAAACTACAGAACCTGTAAAAGAAAAAAATGATATTGCTGTTATTTACATATTACTTAACTTTAAAACCACAAAATCTAAAGAAACTATTTGGGAGCCAATAAGTTAAATTTAACAGTAATCTTCTTTTAAGATTTATTTTTAAAAGGGAAAAATAATATAAAAATTGCAATGCAAAATACAAAAAAAATACTTTAAACGAGACAAGAATAAGGCAAATACTGAAAATTCTATCAGTTGCCACAAAACATTACTAAAAATTAAAGAGTCAAATTAATATTCTTTGTCAGAACCAATACCATCAGTAGGAAATCAAATTGATCTGTAAATTGACAGTAGCCTGAAACATGATTTCAATGGTGGGGGTTATGGTGGCAAGATGATTGTAAAATACATATGAAATTAAGAGGATTTTAAACAGCAAAAAGGTATACTTGAAAGAGAAGGGGGAAGTAGGAAACTCATACTTCAAGATTCAGCTGCTCTTTCTGTTTAACAAAAGAAAGAGAAATACCTATAGTGATCCTGTCTCAACCAACAACACCCAAAAAACAAGCAACAATAGAAAAAACCTATTAGGGCAGTAGTTTCATCAGGGAAATGGTCTTTTTATCAAGCAGTATGGGGATACTGAGATGCCTGAATGACCACTAGTTAAAAGGGAACTCAACCCTCTGTATGCTTGGAAGCAAAAAATCTAGGATAAATTATGAAATTATAAAGGAAAACTCAAGCTCTGAGTTTCTGCTTTAAACCGGTACCAAAGCCATTACATATGACAGGAAGAATTTCTCCATGTGGATTCACTGAGAAAACTAACCAATTATTAATTAATTAAGTTGAATAAACGTTCATTAAACACCACCATGCTTTTAAGCGTGTCCATCAGTAGCACAGAGAAGATAAAGTCCCACACCACAAATTGTGAGAAAATATTCATGGTATTCATGGACAAATGAACTTTACCAAAATAAAAGTTGTCAAACATTTTATTTTTAGAACCCTTTATACTCAAAAAATTACTCAAGACCAGAGGCTCTGCTCAGTGGAGTGGCAGTTGGTTAGCATGTGCAAGGCCTAAATGAAACATACTAGAGAGAAAGGCAGGGGCAGAAAGATATTCTCTTCATGTAGGTTATTGCTTTCAACATTTAATGAAGTTAAAATAAAAAATAATATTTCCAAATGTTTAAAGCAGTTTATGAAACTTCATATTATGGTAGTTTCATTTTTTCCAAACCTGGATGAATTTATTAAGACTTGGACAGTTCCACCTTTTTATAAATTTTCTACTTTCAATTTCTAGCTTCAAAAAGATCATTTCTTTTGCAGATTTGCATCTACATGTTATCCATTCTGGCATGCTTGTGACGCAGAAAGTGGAAAAGTGGCTCTATCCATGTCTTCATAGTCCAAGCTGTTTTAAGAAAGTTATGGGGATTGGGGAGTGAAGATCAGGACAGAGATTTGGTGTCTGATAAAACATGTCTTTTACAGTGAATTTCTATACCAAACAGACAAAAGACCACACTAAGGATCTCCTTCATAAGGACACTAATTCCTAACCAGAGGGCTCCACTTCCCTGATCTTCTCACTCCCGCATAGCTCTCCCAGCTCCTAATATCACCACCTATGGATTAGAATTTCAATGTGTTAATTTGAAAAGGGCACAAATGTTGGATCCATTGCCACAAAAAAATATGTAGCTACAAAAGGGGGTGATGGCCTTTTAGGCAACGGTGGATATATGTTGGTGCTATGGCAAAGCTTGAAAAGTTGTCATTTCTTAAATATTAGTTGGGCATGGATCCTTAAGTCATATCTGTGAATGTATTATTCATAAAAAATTCTCTATCTTTCATATTAAATAGGTCATGCATGGTTTTTAGCATAACACACACACACACATACACAATCTTTATACAAGAAAATACTAAAAAGAAGAGCCAAGCAATGTCAACACATACGAAACTAATGTGAGTAAATGGGTAGTTCATTATGAGAAAAAATTTATGTATCTGGGTTCCTGGAACACCTTCTATACAGCAAAAAGAGACATAGGAATGGGGGAAAGCTCCACATCACTTTCTCAAAAATTGGTAAACAGGAAAAACAATATGGTGCAAAGATAGTGGAAAGATGAACAGGACAGATTTTATGTTATAGTAAATGTAATAGAAAAATAATAGAAATTGGAAGACCATAAGGGAAAAATAGAAGAGCGTCACCAAGGCTAATAACATAGAATGTGAAAATCTACCAGTATACTTATAAGATTAAATGCATGAGGTGATCTGCTGTGCTGCAGTGGAAATGCCATGAGTTACAAAAGGCCAGAAATCATGAAGGCGATTTTTCTGAAATTTGCAGTCAATATCCAGATGTGAAAAGCTCTCAGGTACCTCACCCCTGCAAGTTTAAAATACTGTCATCAAGAATACTAAATGTATTCAGAAGTAAGCAGAGAAAAAGTAATAGGCAAATGGCATTAGTTTTAATGCAAATCATTTTTTCACAGGATGAGTTGGAATGCATTTCTGAGCTTGTGCAAAATAAGATTTATCTGCCCTCTTTTCTATTTTTGAAACAACTATCCTTAAAAATTTAGAAATTGCACACAAAGCAACATATGCCAACTCTCACAGTGGTCGGTGACAGAGGCTTTAAGGAACAAAAGGGACACTATTTGGAGACAGAATCCCCATATGTGTCCCAGAATAGCCTGGAATTTATTATCATTCTCCTGCCTCAGCATTTCAAGTAGCAATATTACAGGTGTATACAATACCTGGCTACATGATTAGGGAGATTATATTTTTAAGACAGGATCTCAAGTTTCCTAGACTAATTTTAAATTCACTATGCAGATAAGGATTGCCTTGAACTTCTGATTCTCCTACCTCAACCTTTTCAGAGCTCAGATTCGAGGCCAGTACCACCACATGGTATACGGAATGCTGGAGATCAAACCCAGGGCTTTGTGTGTAAGCTAGGCAAGCACTCTATTGATTGAGCTCTATTTCCATCCCTACAGGGGCATTTTAATTGATCACATTGAACAGCCTATTGAATCAGTTGAGTTTATAAATGAGTTGGTTTAAGTTCTTTGAGTGATGCCTTTTCGTCACCTCTTCAGCTCTGTCATTTGCCTTCAGTCGGGAAAACATCCATTATCCAGAATGAAGCATCCACTGGTCCTTGGTGCCCGTGTCCTTGTATTCCTCCTTGGATTGGTTTTCAGGCTCTCACAGGCTTTTTAGCATTGTCTCAACTGTTTAAGTATCTGTTCTCATAGTCATTATTTTCTTAGATGAGACACCTGAAATTACAGTCATTGGGAATCATGAGGATGGGTATTCTGGGACCAACCTCCAATCTGGTAGAGTTCTATTGAAGTGCCAATCAAAATTCCAGGCAGCAGGGGAAGGAGGCTTCCCTGGGGCATCCTGATTCTGAAATGTAAATTATGGTTTGCCTTGACTTAGCCTGCAATCTCTAAGATGTCCTCCTCCTTTGGTTCAAAGAAAATACTCTCAGTGCAGCTGGGAATGCTTTTTCTAATTAAGGGACAAATCTGCATGCGATGAAAGTGAGACTACTGTGTTCTTAGAGCTAAACTCGGGGGTCTGTGCATTTTGTTGCAGCATCTTGAGAGAAGGGTGCCTGGCTGCAATCTGCTAGACCTAGAACAAGGTCAGCCTTCACTGTGCTTCCACCTGTCTGAGTCAAATGATTTAGTGTATTTGAATGTATCTCACATAATAGACATTTTATGAATAAAATGAACAAGAATCTACTTTGTCACTGTTTCCTCTGAAAAATTCCCAAAACAAGGAAGGAGTTTTGTTTTAGAGAAATCAGTGTTAATTGTACTCTCTCATCGCTTGTACATAAAGACCAATATTCACTTTATATGCCTTTGTATTTTTTCCAATGGTAATGAACTAAATTATTGGCTGTGGCTCCTCAGCAACCCCTACAGGAACTCCTCTGTCATTGTATCAGTTACCTTTCTATTGCTGTGAGAAAATAACCAACAAAAATTTAAAGAAGGAAGGATTTATTTAGGCTCACAGTTCAAGGGGATACAGTCCTCCAAGGTGGGGAAGTCATGGCAGAAGGGGCCTGAGCAGCTGACATTATTGCATCCACTGCCAGGAAGCAGAAGGAGATGGATGCTAGTGTTTAGTTTGCTTCCTTTATTTTATTTGGTCAAGGACATTAACCTGTGGAATGGTGTCACCCATGGTTAGAGTGGATCTTCCCTCCTCAATTGACTGTATACTGAAGTTACATCATAGACAGAAGTTTGTTACTTTGGTAATTTTAGATCATGTCTGGTTGTCGATCAATATTAAACACCAGTCACATAACTTTGCAGTTTCTTTCACCAAATCTATTTTTACAAAGGCTTAATAGGCTACTTGGAGATCTTATACAAACCAGAGCCTTAGAATGACACTCTGGAAATCATTAAATAACAAACTCTTATTTTATTAAACAGGTTTGTTGAAGAAGTAGTTCTGTGAAACAATATGAAGAGGTGGGTCACATATGCTGATTTCTGTATTGTAGATATTCTTACCATGATTAATTTCAAGCTCTCCCTGAAACATCAGTGAATACATGGTGTGGAAGAGATGTCCAGTTCTACACCATGTCATGGTCCCTTCATGAAAACATACTACATATAAATAACCTTAAAATCCCAGATAAAGAACATGCATACAATAGCCAGAAAGTGCTAAATTTTGCATATTGACTGGTTTGGTTTTACATGGAATGTATTCATATGCACATTCATGTAATTTAAAAATATAATAGTGGCTGGATTTGACAGCTATCTTGCTCAGCAAGACAGAAAAGTTAACAACCAACTCCTGAAGGCAAGTGAATATACAGGAGACCCATTCTACTTAATTGCTCTGCCCAGGCTGACCACACACACCTTTGTGTCTGCCACCATCATCAGAAGAGCATATCCTGGCTGGTCCATAGTTTCAAGAAGAAAGTCACTCACCGGACTTCAGGGAGAAACAGAATCCCACTCTGGTATCCTGTTTCCATCAGCAAACTCACAGCCACAACAGGTGCATGGGAGTGGGGAGGCCTATTCTAAAATACTGAGTTGAGACATAATTTGCTCTGTGACAATATTAGTAAGAGATGCCACTGCTTTCAGACAGGTAAAACCAATGCCAGAGTGCTTAATCACTGCAGAAGCCACTGGTATATTTTACATTATTGTTCACAGGTTTTTTTTTTTTTTAATCTGTGGTGTTTAAATACATTTGTTGAATTATCTAGCTGGTTAGTTTATTATCAGATATTACCTAGTAGCTTTAATCTTTATGCTTGATGATATTTATGATTGTTTTGATGCCAATTAGATAGCCCTGGCAAGAATATTTAACTTTTATCAGTCAGCAGGATTTTTCAGATGCTAGACAAGCACTCTACCACCAAGCCATACCTCTGCCCAAGGAGGGCATGTTTCAGTGCCACCGTTACCGAAGACAGGCCAGATCCATGGTAGTATTAGATGTACTACTCATAATACTGTATTTACCTTTGACATTTTAATTTCCATTAAAGGATATTACAAAGATTGAAAATTTGTATTTTGAGATATTCAACAAAATGAAGCATTGGTTCAAAGATCAAAACAAGACCCTGAAACAGAGCCAGTTCAAATAATCTGTTTCCTTTCTATTGAACTGATGGAATGACGTTAGTGGATAGGGATCTATTTATGACAATTGTGTTTGCACTTAGTGACATCATGGTGTAAGATGCTACAAGCATTTCAGAAACAAGTTGTGATGTATTGAAATAAATTTCCCAATCAGCTCACCATCAAGTAAAAGTATTTCAGAAACACATCAGAACCTACATTCTGTACTGTGTCTCTACTTCACCAGTAGCTTTCCTGTGTAACAATCTTTCCTGGGGAGAGCTGAACATACAGCTCACTCAGGAAGGGAATGAGGGCAGACCAAAGCCAAGAATACTACCCAAGCCAACTTGGTAAACCGGTGACTTTAGTGGAGTTCCTAACAGGGGTGTGGCTGATGGGCTGCTTAGCTGGAGTGTCAAAGATGCATGAATCACTGATAGCCCACCTTAGAATGAGTGACATTAGTGAAAGCTGGAACCCTGAGTTCTCTGCATGACTTAGCACAGCTTAACCAATTGGATGCTCTCCTCAACAGCCTGTTCTGCTTTTATAACCCTGTGTAGATATAGGTTCTTAGTTAGGTTTCTATTGCTGTGATAAAACACCATGAACAAAAGCAATTTGGGAAGGAAAGGGTTTATTTCAGCTTACAGTTCAACATCATAGCCCATCACCGAGGGAAGCCGGGACAGGAACATGGAGGCAGGAGCTGATGCAGAGGCTGTGGAGGAGTGCTGCTTACTGGCTTGTTCCTCATGACTTGTTAAGCTTGCTTTCTTATCCCCAGGACCATCAGCCCAAGGATGAGATATCTTTTATGGTGGGTTCATCCACATCAGTCATTAATTAAGAAGACGCCCCGCGGCTTGCCTGCAGGCTAATCCTATGGAATCATTTTCTCAGATAGCTCCAGCTTGTGTCAAGTTAACAAAAAGACCAACCAGGACAAGGGACCTTCTGAATCTAGTCAATTTTATTGATTTCCTGAGACTTGTGAGTTATTTATTTTCAGTCTCCTGGAATCCCTCCAGGATGCTGCACAACAAACTCCCACCTGCTGTTTTCCTTTTCTGTGATGCTATGCTATTAACATGTTACTCAGATCAGGCCACCTCTCCACTTAGAACCCATTCAGGATTCCTGTCTCATGCAGAGAAAAGAGCCAATTCCCTTTAAGGGGCCCAAATTTCTTGGGATCTCTTTTTACCTCCCAAGTCTCTGTTTACTTCTTTCTCTCTACCTCCTTCTCACACTGATTTTTGAACTCCTGAGGGTAAAGGTCACTCTCCAGACACTTTGGGTCTTCATAGTGCTTTTCAAAGCCTAGGTTAGAAAAACTTTTCCTTTTCCATTCCCTCTGTTGTGCTTGCTCCTTGTAGATAGCTGTACAGTTTGCACCTTGAATAAAGACATCTTCTCCATGAAGTTTTCACTGATCATTCTATTTTAAAATCAAAAATCACTTCATGAACTTTATCAATACACTGACATCCTATATGCTTTATTTCAGTAATTAATTTGCTTATAATTTGTTTTCCACTACAAAAACATAATTATGTGGTAAGATTTTGGATCATATTCTGTTCACTAACTTCAGCACCAAGGAGAGTGGGCTACCGTCATAGATTTACTATGAGTAGCTGAGTAGATCAGCTCTGCGTGCTAGTCTGGGGGTTTAATAGTATCAAGTGTTTAAAGTTAGTCATTTAGAAATTTCCCAGTCTCTGTCGGGGGCAATCATGGTGGGTTTTTTGTTTGTGTGTTTGTTTGGGCTGTTACTGTTATTTTTATATTTGAAGATCAAACAGTGGTGATACTTTCACGCCAGATGTGGTGGGTGGGATGGAGTGCACAGCTGAAGGTAGAAGTGAAACATAAGAAACAGGCATGCTTTAAAAAGTGCTAAGTAGAGCTCTTGCAGAGTTGATATTTTTCTTCTTCTAAAAATGTTTAGAAGCTTTGGATTTAACATGATAAAGTAGCAAATTTTACATTCCTTTAGATCTCCTTCCATGTAAATTCTCAGGAGGAAATCGATACAGTGACAGATGAAAACATTATGATGAAAGCTCACACTCTTGGGTGGCTCTTACATTCACATTCAAGGAAGATATGAATCCTGCAGCCTTCACAAACAGAAACACTGTATCTCTGCCCCCTCCCCACTTCAACCAGGCTTTCTCACTATGCTATGTACCACTCAAGTCCCTGATTTTTTTCCTCAGGAGTCTGTCCTTCAAATAAATCACCGTTCACTATGTTCACCTGTCACTTGTGCTCAAATAATATCCAGTTCCAGTTTTCCCAGAACATTGTAAACTGGGCATGGTGGTATGCTCCTATAACCCCAGCACTCTGGAGACAGAGGTGGGAGGATCAGAAGTCTAAGATCATCCTCAGTCACAGAGTGAATTCAGGGCCAGTGGAGATACATGAGACCCTGTCTCAAAACAAAACAACAAATAAACGAACAAAAACTACTCAGATTCTTTTTTTCATAATAATTCAAGTCCTTTCTTATTCCCTTTGTGTCCTAAAATTGTACTTGCAACACAATATATTAAAATAAATTTCCAGTGTTTTTGAATATGTGATATATAATACATACATATCACAAAAATATATATCATATATATTAAAGTATTTAATGCCTAACATTTATAAAGAAAATACAGATATTCATTTTTATAACCCCAAAACATGTATGTGGCCATGATTCCTGGGTTTTTTTGTGACTGGAAAAAATATTCCACAGTAATATAATTGTGTCTGTGAGACTCACATTATTTAATTGTTTTTGAAGATGTGTGTGTGTGTGTGTGTGCGTGCGTGCTTTACCATAGAAATTTTTCACATGTGAAAATGAAGTACCAAATAGATCATGTTAACTTTAGATAATGTAGAACTAGTCCTAACTACCCATCTCAATTCAATAAACACCATTCAGCTTCCTTGATCTTATTCTACACTACTCATGTCAAAATATTTGGGAGGAGGGATTAGAGAGAAACAATGACTAAATTAACATAATTTCCTAGGATTGGATCACAGTGAAACCAGACCAGACAGAAAGTTTCAGTACAGTACAGCCCACCTGAGACAGAAATACACAGAGACGGACTGCCAAAAAGCAGGGAACAAAGTGAGGTTGAGCAAACATGGCAGAGTGCTAAGATACAAATGTGAAAGCTCCAAGTTCCGTTTGGCAGGAATCATGTTGAGTTATGCTTAATGCTGAGACTGGATTGAGCCGAACCAACATGGGGCGTGGGAGAGTGCAATATAGGACGATTGAAACCCATTTTTTAGTCAAGAGAAAGAACTTCAGTAGAGGCATTGGTGTCCAGTACAGAGAGGAGATAATGTGAGCCAATGAGTTTTGCAATGACAAAAATAAAACAAATGTACTAACTTGCTGATCTACTGAGAATGGGGTTCAAAATAAGATTACAGGGTACATACAGGTCTGTTGGTAGGAGTCACTGGTCAGCAGAGGTGGAATGGCAAGCGGTTAGTAATGAATTCTTCCAGAAGTAAAATCCCAGTAGTGCCAGTCTGGGTTCATAGCAGGGCGTTTTTCCTTTCCTGTACATATGCCTCTGAGATATTGTGAGATATATGTCCATATGTTATATATGTATGTATAAATATATGTATACACATACACACATATATGAAAGGGAGCTCAATGTATAAATCACTGAGTTCAGATCATCAGCATCCTTGTAAAAGCTGGGCCTGGAAGTTCACATATGTAATATTCATTCTGGGGAGGCAGAGACAAGTGGATCTTCCTGGCCAGTGAGCTTACACAAAATAACGAGCTCCAAGATACTAATGTGATCTATTCTGGGTAGATTTGGACAAATGTCTATTGATCCCATATAGGGAACTGATGATAGACCAAGAATGAATAGTATTAGAAGCAAATGTGGTGGACCAATGGGTTTTATTGGGGTTATTTGCAGGAACATGGAGGAGCGGTTTCCGACAGGACACTGCACAGTTTGCAGGGAGTTCACTAGGTTGAACAAGCTGGTGACTCAGCTAGTTAGAGTCTCTTCCAGGCGTGTGGGCTGGCCTCTGCTTCTTCTAGTGGCTGGGCATCTCTGAGAGTATCTCTTTGCTGGTTGGCTTGTTTGAGAATGGCTCTCAGCAGTCCTTAATGCTAGAATATTCTTGGGGAGGGAGTCAGTGTATCTTCTCTAGTTCAGGTGCTTCCCGAGCCTATTTTTTGAGTTGTTTGCCCCTTTTCTTAAAGAACTTCTCTGTAGGATGAAGTGTTTATCTCCTTCTAGAACATTCTGCTGTTTTACCTCATAGTAAATACCCAGTCCTAAAATACCCCGATGTTTCACTTTCCTTTTGCATCTCATGTTTTTAGATGAAAACTTGGCATCCTGGAAGAGCTGATATATAACACTCCACCACTTCTGGATCTTACCTCCCTCTGCTCTTCAGTGTGCTTCAGAGAAAGGGACAAAGAAGGCTGACTATGGTCCTTATAGCTCTAGTGGTGTATTGTTTTCACTGAGGTTTCTGTCCCACCCAGTCTCACAGCTATCCAGTTCCAAAGGAACACACAGAGGCCTACATTAATTATAAATTGGTTGGCCTATTAGTTCAGGCTTCTTATTAACTAATTATTACATCTTAATTAGTCCATAATTTTTGTCTATGTTAGACATGTAGCTTGGTACCTTTTATCAGTAAGGCATTCTCATCTTGCTTCCTCTGTTTCTGGATGGTGACTGCAGATTGAGCCTTTTCTCTTCCCATAATTCTCCTGTTCTGCTTGCCCCACCTATGCTTCCTGCCTGGCTACTGGCCAATCAGCATTTTATTAAAGCAATACAAGTGACAAATCTTTACAGGGTACAAGAGCATTGTCCCACAGCAGTATTGGATGGTTGTTTCTTTCTTATCTTATTCCTCTGTTCCTGGAGCACAGCTCTCAGTGAGGTGAGTCCCAGTGGTGCTTCTTTTGCTGTAAATGCTTAGTGGGGAAAACTCAGAGAATGAAAATGGGAAACAATCCAAGTGAACCGTGCCATCAGTGAGAACCTAAATGCAAATGTTGGGAAGCTCCTCATCCAGTGCATCGCATTCATTTACTGAGATAATAGCTAGTGGCTTTTCATTGGTGCCTAGAACTTCCCTGGCCACAGGTTTCTCTAAGCTACCAGGACTGGTTCTGAATTTACCTCCTGTGCACTAGGCCTTCAAGTAAAACAAATCAGAGAAAACTGATTTTATCTACACATACTTGTACCTTATTATACTAACTGACACATCTCAACTGGCGTTTCTATCATGAACATGAAGAATCCATAGCTGAATAGGATTTCCACTCATAATTATTCCCAGCATCCTCAGTAGAACTTCATAGGTCTACATGAGCTATACTTCAGGGAGGACTCTTCCAGCTCATTCCTCATCTCATTTCCCTAAGTCCTGTCACTAAAGCATGCCTTGTCTTCCTCACTAGGGACTTAGCATCAGTTCTGGAAAGCAACTGGCATCAATGACAATGTCCTTTATTGTTCAGGGGGTCTGTATAGCCATCCTGGCCAACAACATTTAAGGAGGTAGGCCACTGCTAACACTGGAATTTCAAAACTTTAGTTTGGGGAACTACCTGTGTTAGTCATATAGAACCCACTGCCTTACCCTGCATCATTTGCAAGACGAGACTGTTGCAGTTTTTTTCAGTTTTGTGTGAGTATCAGCCATGCCACTTGAACTTAAATGTTACAAATGTGGACAATCATTTCCTAGAGGAAGTTGAGTGGTGTTCAAGGAAAGGCTAGCACTCAAGAGAGCTCCAAATAGCCCAACATTGCTCATACTCATGGGTACTTCTTCCTTGCCTTTAATGAAAACCTGGCTCTGTATCTTTCAGAGAAGTTACTCTTGCTGAATCTGTAGGAGTGAGTTCCTTTGCAGGAGGAGCAATGATTTGGTTAAAATCAAATCAGAGGAGATGGACGAAGCAGGGAGTCTCAGGCATGCTGGGGAAGTAGGCCAAAAGAATTAACTCGGGCTTTCATAGATAAGATGGCTTCTACAAAACTGTTATTTTCCATGATGCATGCTTCCCACAGGACTCTGCCTCTACAGGAAATAAAATCAGCTGTAGCTGGATCCCTATCTATCCCCAGAGTAAGGGGCTGGCCTTGGATGTTGGATAGGGCAAGGCATACCCTCCCCTCCTCTCTCTCCTCTCTTTCCGTCTCTCTGTCTCTCTCTCCTCTCTTGCAGTAGCAATCAAAGAGTTATCAACTCATCTTGATCCTCCTCTGGGACTCAAAAAGAAAGAAACAACAACAAAAATCTAAGTCTGGCACCTAGGTTCTTTCCTGAGTGGGTTGTCATGGCAACAGGATATAGCAACTGTTTTCAGTATTCTGGGGCCTTGGCAATCCTCACGAGTTTCTCTGCCTCGGCTTCTATGTATGCGCAGACATATGGACACCAGAACTGATGCCAGCATGGAGGAGCAGAGTGGAAATTCATGCCAGGATCCCTCTGGGGTACTCAGGACCTCAGCTGACCTCCCAAAGTTTAGCTCACTCTGCCCCAGTGCTCTGAGCAGGACCCATCTGGTTCCTGGCCTGGTGGAACTTGACAGCTCTGGCTATGAAGTGAGTAATGGAGTTCATGGAGCTCAAAGGTTAATGCCAGCTCCGGAGGGTCTAAATCTCAGTATTTCAAAGTTTCCTTTCTGAGAACCCCAGTTTGTCTTGGTCATCTCATTCTGATAAAAGGAAAATTGCCCCTGTTGGGCATCTTGTTGATACCACTCTTGACTTGTGATCAGTGGCTTCATTGTACTATAGGCAATACATATTTTAAAAGGCAAGATTGTGGTGTGTGTGTGTGTGTGTGTGTGTGTGTGTGTGTGTGTGCACGCCTGCATGTACTCTTTTATATAAGGATCTTTATGTGACTGGGTCCTTTATTAAAGGAAGTTAAGGTTTTAAACAGTCACATTTGTATCTCTGAGAGTGCACAGGCATTCTAGTGTTCAAATTTTTTCATTCTTTTCTTCACCATATCACTTATTTTTATCTCTGTCTATGTGGCCTGCAATAGTGTGTTATGAACACAAATCCCTGTGTCTCTGCATGTCGGTGAATGTGCATCTATAGGTTAGCCTCAGTGTATGGGTTATGTTTCTTGAATGTGTGTATGTGCAGTTTGTGTGTGCATCATGCATGTATATATCTTCATTTGCATGTATGTGGGTGCACATGCATTTCTATGTAGCTACCTGAGAATGTGTTTATATTAGTGTGTCTCTGAATATGGAAGTGTGTGTGTGTTCTAAACATGTATGTCTGTATGTGAGTATATGTGAAAATTTCTCTGTGTGTGTATGTGCTTGACAAGCTTCCAGCTTGAGAGCAAGTTCTCTTCCTCCGGGGGTTTAGACAAGAGGATGATGCTCATAGAGCTAAGTGGCTGTTCCTGCCTCATACACTGTTAGACCCTTAGTGCTTTGTGTGATCCTTGACAAATGGTAGATGGTTAACCTGCATTAGGGGAAAATGAATGGATGGTTATTTGAATGAGTCAGTGTGGGCTGTGAAGAGTTTTATTGTTTTCATTCAAAAGTGTCTCTTGGCACACACACACACATGCACACACACACACACATACACACACACACACACAGAATTCAACGTTCCCCCTAAAATGCAACAAGTAACGGTAAAATGTAGTTGCCCCAAAGTTTTTATTATTATTATTATTACTTATTTTGTAGAGTGCAAGGAACACACGTGGAGGTCAGAGGGCAACTGTCAGTTCTCTCCAAGCACAGTGTGATGAAGTCAGTCCCTCACAACAAACAAGTGGCCTTCCCTGCTGACACAACTCACCAGCCCAAGAGCTCTTTCTTCTTTAATTTTATGCCCATGTATTCTCTTGGTCAGGAATGAGAGAAGGAGAAGGACACAGCGAAGATGACTCTTTTCCACTCTAATGAAGCCTTGGCTGAGCTCACTCATTCAGCTGGGGGCGACTTCTCAGTAGCTGGCAGCTCAAAGATCTATGGCCGAGGGACACTTTTCCAAGTTGCCCTCTATGCCCCCAAATGCTGATGTCTTAGGATCTTTCTCCTTGCTCATCCATCCTTCTGCTCTTTCTGGTAAAATATTACATTGTCTACTGAATGTTTTATCTATGAAGCATTTGATGCTAGCAAACTCTCTGCTTGTTTCTAATCTAAGACATCTTTTCCTGACTATGGCTCCAATGTCTTCCCACTTTTCAGGGCATGTTTTATGGATTTTACACAGTCTTCTGTCTAGCTTTTTTTCCCATAAAGTACTTGTAACCTTCAGGGGATATAGTCATTTTTGTCTGGTTCTTCCCATGTTATCATGTCTAACATGATGGATCCAACATCTGGCATTAATCTACATCCCAAATTTTAGTCAGGGATGGGACCTCAGGTGCTCCTAGCCATTCTAATAAACTGTTCTGCAAAGTAAGAGATCATTTAGCTCACTTGAGGTAGTAAATGTGCAATATAGAGATATTTCTCATAGGCGTAAGCCACCAGCCCTAGAATTCCAGAGAAGACTCTGAGTCCCTGGATCCATACCCTTGTTTACATTCACTCTTTAACCAGGGTTCTGGGAACCTGACTCATGTATTCTGGAAGACAGTAAGGACTCTGAACTCCTGAGCTTTCTCCAGGCCCTAGAAATACCTTCTTTAATGCCTAATATCCCAATCAGTTGAGCCTCAGCCTACTACAACATACCACACACACACACACACACACACACACACACACACACACACAAGGCGTCATATAATTATGGATTCACATTTTGTCCGGAGTCTCTCCTCCTTTTATTTCCCCAGTATCTCTAGGGCTGACCTGAGGGGAGGCACCTCCTGCCCATGCCGATTTTCCATCTCATCAGGAATGTAAAACTCAAATACTTTTCTTTATAATTAAATACATTTCCTGAAGTGAACTGCAGAAGGAATATTCAGAAGGACAAAATAATCATTTTTAAAATAAATGTCCTATTCCTTCGGTGCCCTGGTGACGTATGTGTGGGATGTATCCACTGAAATGAGGGAATTTTACTCAGGAACATTAGGATTATAATTCTAATCATAATTCCAGTTACCATTTAAATACTTTATTTAGCATCTCCTAGTGCCATGTTTGATAATCGCTATATACATGCACACAGACACACAATACACATTTATATGAATATATATATATGCACATGTGAAAATTTATATAGAATGTATAGTTTTCTTTAGGGCAATAGACAGATAATCCTTAGTACTTATGGAAAATTACAAGGTATAGCCCTATAAAACAAAATAAAGGGTTTCAAAATAGAATAAGGAACCCAATCTTATATTTCAGTCTCTTGAAAGAAATACACAGACATTTCTAAGAACTTTCCCGCTTAAATTCTAAGTTTCTTATCTCACCACATCCTACAGACTCTCAATCCATCTCTCTCTCTCTCTCTCTCTCTCTCTCTCTCTCTCTCTCTCTCTCTCTCGTGTGAGTGTGTGTTTTTCTCTGTGAATCTCCTATTTTGCTTCTGGTCTTGAGTACAAAGGTTTTTTTTTTTTTTGGCTTATTATAAGGTTTACTTTGAGAAGTAACATCCATACAGTAACTCAGGTTTGGAAAGTACGTCTAGGAAATGAAGCATGCTCTGGCCGACTGGAGCAGGGACAGGTTTTTCTGTGCCATACCTTTGAACTCATTTATATTCTCAGCATGTGTGAGCTATCATAACAGTACTCTTTGGGTGAGGGCAACAAACCTCAGAGAGGTAAAATGCTTGCCCAACCAAGCACTGAACTTCCTTATAACTCAAAGAGAAATAACTTTACCATGCAAACTTCTGGTGTTAATACCAATTCCTGGCTCTCTAAGGCAGTTGTACACCTTCCAGCAGAGGATACTTCTTAAATGAACATAAAATTCTAAGCCACTGGATGAATTTGACTCTTGATCTGAGACAGCTTTGGCCAAAGAAAACTTACCTGAACGCAGAATTTACTGTTGCTTGGTCAGTTATAGTTCCACTCATAAGGAGTCCCTCAACCAAGGCTGCTGTTAGCTTGTGTTTTAGACCACATACTTTGCACATAAGCAGTTTGACATCTTATGGTGTTCCTCCTAGTCACAGTAGATCCTAAGGCAAAGTAAATTCAGCCTTGTTTACTCTTCCTTGATTCAACATTTTGATATTTGATTCATTATAAATTTTTAAAATATATTTTAAGTATTGCATTTAAACCTTGTTTTATGACTACATTTCCCCAAGACTATATTTTTGGCACTCTCTTAGACTTTTGTGGATAATTCAGCTGCTTCTGTCACCCCATCCGACTCTCATCTTACCATTGTTATCCTTTCTTTATGTGAAAATTAGTTTTCAAAGAGCAGGTGTCATTGGGCCTTGCAAGGTCCTGGTGGTAGAAGAACTGACTTTCTGTGACACTGAGAACATCAAGGAGGAATGAAGGATGTGTATCCCAGAGATGAAATTGTGAAGGTTTGATGTGGGTTGGCTGTTTTCAGGTTTCTATTGGTGTTTACTTGCTTCTTTGTTTGGAGATTTTGTTTGTATTTTCATCCTTTATTTTGCATGGTGCAGACCATCTCTGTCAGGGTTGAGGGGAAGAGATGGAGACTTCTGTCTTAATTGCTTTTTCATTGTTATGATAAAATAGTTTTGATAAAAAACAACTTAAGGGGGAAAGGGTTTATTTTGGCTCACCATCCCTGAGGGAAACTGCCCATCATGGTAGGGAAGCCATGGCAGCAGAAACAAGAAGCTGCCCATCACACTGCATCCACATTAGTAAGAAGAGGGCGAAGAGGAAGCCAGGCTTTAGTAGTAAGTCTCCAGCACACCTGTGTAGTTGTAGTTGCTGCTACTGTTGTTTTTCTCTCTTTGGGGGCCTGCCATCCAGCTCACAAATAAATACATGGTTACTTACTCTTACCTATGAATGCCTAGTCTTAACGTGGCTTGTTTCTAGCCAGCTTTTTTTTTTTTAACTCAAATTATCCCTTTTCTTTTTAACTACATTTTGCTTCATAGTTTTATTTCCTTCTTATTCCCTGGTTGGCTGTGTGACTGAGTGGCTGGCTCCCTGATGTTCTCCTCCTTTTCCAGTTCCTCTCTCTCTCTCTCTCTCTCTCTCTCTCTCTCTCTCTCTCTCTCTCGACTACTCTTATTCTCTCTATATGCCAGCCCCGTCTATCCTTTCTCCTGCCTAGCTATTGGCTGTTCAACTCTTTATTAGACCAATCAGGTGTTTTAGGCAGGCAAAGTAACACAACTTTACAATGTTAAAGAAAAAAATATTCCATAGCTTAAAGGAATGTAACACATGTTAAACTGATATTTTTATAACACAACCAGACTCCTAGTGACTCAAGTCCTCTAACAAAGCTCCACCTTGTAAAGGTTCCCCAATCTGGAAAAGTACCTCCACCTGAAACCGAGTGTTTGAACACGCAAGCCTACGTACAGATCTAACATTCAAAGCACAGCACACATTCATTCTGCCCTCGCTGCTGTGCTGTGCTCTCTGTAGAAATGGAAGCTAGAGGGCAGCAGGCCAAGATCAGCAGCTCCATTAAATATGTCCCTGCTGAGTGTCAGTTGTCTGCTTCCCCACATGCTCACCCATTTTAACAATGGTGTATTGTGTGCTCCATAAAATGCTAGAAACATTCATTTTAAATATTCTTACTCAACAACAAAAGAGGTGATGGCTGTGTTCGATGGCTTGCTGGCCCTCTCTACAGTGCATATGTAGACAAAAGTATTACATGGACCTATAAATAGATAGTTATTACTTGTTCCTTAAAGGCATTTTTATATTTTGAAGACACTGAAGGCTGGTAATATAGCTGCATATTGTTTGGCTATTGTGCATTAGGCCCTGGCTTCTATCCATAGCTCCCTTCCTCTAATGCTGGATTCCTTAGGGTTGTCGGAAGCCCCACACAGCATAATCCTTCCTCCGTTGTTCGAGCTCATCAGTTCAAAACTGTGCACACCACGTAAGGAGGACTAGGAGACACAGAACAAAGGGCCTCCTGGGGTTCCAGGCCCAGCATGGCTCAGCTGGAGTCAGAACAAGATGGTCTACGGTTAGGTTATCAAAGGGCAATTGCATCAGTTAGCTTTAGTACATCCTTGGCGTCACACAGAGAACAGACCTCATTGGACAGGGGCTTTAGAATGAGAAACCAAAACTGACCCAGTAAAAGAAGGTAATGAACAGTGTAATAATCATCAAGAATAATGTAGCTCAGTGCCTGTCAAAGTCAAGTCGACACAGAAAATTAACAATGATTGTTTTCACCTGCTTACAAGGACCCCTGAGCTGCTCTTAGTTCTTTTGGTATTGTCAGCTTTTGGTATTGCAACACTCTTAAAGGGGTCACTGTTTCCACATGGTAAAGATCGTGAGATTTGACAGACTCTAGAACATGCCGCCTGCCATGATACATACCTCTAGCCACCATCATACAAGTCTCTCACATTATTAAAAAAAAATTCAAAGAGCAATCAGGGTTCCCTGCCCTGTGGGAAGTCCGAGGACCATCCACCTCCATCCAGATCTAGTAAGGTGAGCATCCAAACTGCCTAGGCTCCCACAAAGCCAGTATGTGCAGTAGGATCAAAAACCCATTGCCATTGTTCTTGAGTTCTCAGTAGTCCTCATTGTCCGCTATGTTCAGCGAGTCCGGTTTTATCCCAGGCTTTTTCAGACCCAGGCCAGCTGGCCTTGGTGAGTTCCCAATAGAACATCCCCATTGTCTCAGTGTGTGGGTGCATCCCTCGCGGTCATGAGTTCCTTGCTCTTGCTCTCTCTCCTTCTGCTCCTGATTTGGTCCTTGGCAGGGAACCCTGATTGCTCTTTGGGCTGACGATGGAGGGGGACTTGATTGGGGGAGGGGGAGAAAAATGGGAGGCGGTGGCAGGGAAGAGACAGAAATCTTTAATAAATAAATAAATAAAAAATCCATTCAGGGATATTCAAGTAAGTCCCATTAGAACAGAAGCTGGTGGTGCAGATCTTTGTGTGCCGCATGTGTTTAAGAGAGTACATTTTTGAAGGGCTACCTTTGATAGTTTGAAAATTAATTTACATAGAGAGCATGTATGAAGAAAGGGGAGTGAGATCATTGTAAACCCCATCAGGGCCTTGAATAGACTGGGCTGACAGAGATTCTGTGGGAGAATTTAAAATGCATGCAGTCTAAAATTCTCAACTGGGAATTTAACTGGGAAAAGGAGCATCTTGTCTTGGTGTACTTTGGTGATGTGGGTGCTAACACAGTACATATCTCATATTGTCCCCTTGTTGTCACTTGGCCATGAATACTAGAGCCATGAAGAACATTGTGGCCAGAGGAGGACTGGAGGGACTGAGGATGAAGGAACAGGTGCTAGATCAGAAGGCCACATAGAAACCACGTTGCTTAGTGACCCTGACTTCCTAGAGAAAAGGAGGGAAGACTGAAGTTCACCAGGTCTGTTGATATGTAAATCCCATCTCTAAAAAGGGGGTTGTTATAATAGTATGTCCCTATGTAAATCCCATCTCTAAGGAAGGGGTTGGTACAATAGTATCTGTTGCTATGTAAATCCCATCTCTAAGGAAGGGGTTGTTACAACAATATCTGTCCCTATGTAAATTCCATCTCTAAGGAAGGTAGTGGTACAACAGTATCTGTTGCTATGTAAATCCCATCTCTGAGGAAGGGGTTGGCACAACAGTATCAGATGGCAGATGCGGCATTTCTCTTTAACCAGTGTGCTTGTGATGAGGGAATATGGGATGTGTGTTAGTGGCGGTATGGGCAGAGCAGTATGGATGTGGACATGTGTCCTGATTTGTATGCCCTTCCCATGATCAGGAGCAGAGTTTAAAGGTTAAAACCTGACAAGGGAATTGGTGAACACAGCTTGATTTTCAGAGGCAAGGTGGGAGGGCTGAATGCTTTAAGCAAGCATCCCACCCATGTGGGAATAAAAGTTGGATTGCTTTATGCCTCCCATGGGGAAAGAAAGTGTGGTGGCTTTGTGTCCTAAACAGGTGTCAGATCTGTGGTAATACCTCAAATCACAGCTAGGCCTTTTGTGTGACGATGTCTCCTAAAAGCCTGATGGTTTATTCTAGGGGAGGAAAGAAAGTGGACAGATGGAACTTATTTAAAGTTGAGAGGACAGGAGAGGCAGTATGTTCACAATGGAATGTGGTGTCTTATTCACATTGTGAATCTTTATTATATTTAGTTAACTGAACAAAGATTGTCAAGTAAGGCTTAGTGTTGATGAGATGACCCAGTGGGTAAAGACACCTACCCTCAAGCTCCACAACCAAAGAAGTTCAATTCTTGGACCCCACATAGTTGAAGGAGAGAAATGGTGCCCACAGGCTGTCCTCTGACTTCCAAGTGTGTGTAGTGGTATCTGTATGCACACACACACACAATAAATTGTGTGGTTAAATATAAAGTTAAGGGTAGTTCAAAGTAGATGGCTAGAGATTTTTAAAATCATATCGAACACACCAGAATTAGGTCAAGTTGAATCCTATTCTTTCAATGTCCACCTGTGTACATGGAGAGTTTCTTTAGGTCAGAGGGCATAGCATCCACTCAGTATGGCAGAAAAAGCAACAAGAAAATGAAATCTTTGTTCTGAGTAAGAACTTTTTGCAAGCAAGTAGAAGTCTTGGTCTTTAAGTCAAGTTCTGCTGACAGGAAACAGATTGACTGAGTAATTTAGACCTTGGAGCCTGGCAAAAATCCCAGAAGGCTGCACCCTGAGCAGATTTTCCTAGGGATGAGGGTGGATAATGGAGTTGAACAATTGTGTAATCTACTGACATGGGGCGTGAATGAGTAACAAAATATCCCAGAGATATGGACTATGTGGAGCTGGTTACAGCCTGTTCTGATGACTAAGTTTCTCCAAACATCAGATGCAATGGCCAAGAGAACTATTCAGGAGAGCCTGGCTAGACCCAGGGAGGCGTGGCTTTGAGCCCTGATCACGAGGCTCCTCCTCTCACTGTACCTGAACTAGGAGAATATCAAATGACTAAATGATCCTTTCGCTCAGGCACCAGGCTGAGGCAAAGGACTCATGGCACATAAATAAAGAGTGCATCATTCGTAGATGTATGTATACAGTCAAAGGAAGAATTGTTTGGAAATGGTGGACCCGTAATAGTTTGTGCTAAGTAAATCAGAGTCTAAAGTCTGGTATGATCACAAAAAGACAAGGATTCTGTTCCTCCAAACACCAAGCTAAAGTGCCCAGGTAGATCTAAGAATGCTGGACTTGAAAGTGGGAGGGGGAAGAAAGAAAAAAAGAAAGAAAAGAAAAGAAAGAAAAAGAAAAATCAATCAAGCCAACCAAAGCTGTATAGCCATGGGATACCTCCCATAGAGCCTTTCAAGCCTTTCAAAGCTTCTAGAAAAGTTTACCTGGAGTGACTGCTAACACTTACCCAGCAGCTTCTGGATCTGAATTCCAAGTGTGGTTTATGAATTTCCCACAAAAATCCACATATAGTATTTCCCACATAAACTAAGACATCACAGTCTACAACTCTCTCAATTGTAGAAATGATAGATTATGAGAAAAAAGAGACAAGGAATGCATTCAGGGTCACTGTCCCCAAGGTAATTCAGAATTCAAATCCAAGACACCTGAGTCTTAGTGCTTTTGGATCAAACAGATGTCCTTCCTTCCCCACTGGGACAGACATTTTGAAACACAATGTGAGCATCATAAAGATGAAATGCAAAGCCGAACACAGTGACTAAGTGAAGGACTTCCCTTCATGTTCTCAGGCCTTGCTAGCCCCCCAATCTTTCCTCAGACAGAGGAGAGGAAAAGAGAGGCAAGGGCAGTTTTGCATGGCTCTAACTTAACTGCTGACTCTCCTGAAACCCAGATCCAAAAGACTATCTTTTGTGACCTGGTTTCATAGTCTGCACTCAATGTAGAAAGCGCTCTCCTGGCTTGCACCAGCCATGGAAGGCTAAAGGGCTCTTTCTATTGGTGCAGTTAAGAGTTTTATGAACATAGGGGATATGGGGGCTGGGGAGATGGCTCAGTGGTTAAAAGCACTTGCTTCTCTTGAGGGGAGCTGAGTTCAGTTCCCAGTACCTACATGGTGGCTCACAACCATCTGTGACTCCACTTCCAGTGCTGTTTTTGGGGGCACTTACACATATGCAGGCAAGTATTCATACACATAAAATAATAAATCTTTAAAAGTATATGGGATTATATACACAGTGGAGTTTTATTAAACATTAAAAGCAAAATTTTGATATTTTTAGGAAGGTGGGTGGAATTGGAGATCATGTTAAATGAAGTAAGCCAGACTCTAAGGTCAAATATCATGTTTCTCTCATATCATACATATAAGGAATCAATATTTAAATAAAGGAAGGAAGAGGAAGTGTGGCTGTGAAGGGAAGAAAAGGCATTATTTGTCTTCCATATGTAATCTTGGTTTTATTCTAATTTAAAGATGAAGAGCCGAGGAAAGGAAAACACAGAACTCATCCAAGTAGCATTATTTCAAAAGGAAAACACTAGGGGACCCAAAGGGGTGATGCTGACCAAGTAGAAGGGAGAAAATGGGGTACCAAGGTGAACATAAGAAAAGTGCAGTGATGTACAGCACAAAACTATATCATAAGGAGGCATTATCATATATTAATTCAGAGAATTCAAAACAAAGAAACCAAAGGAACCAAGCAAACAAACAAACGAACCTAGACAGTGGGAAATAGATCAGAAGGAAAAGTCCTTGACACCTAAGTTTGAGAACCTGAGTCTGAATCCCAAGAACCCATGGAAAAGCATGCCATCGTGGTGTAATTCTGTAGCCCCGGACAGGACATGTGGAGATCTGAGGGGACTTGCTGGCAGTCAGTCTGCAAAAACAGCGTGCTCCAGGCAGGTGAAAGACCCTATCTCAAAAACTAAGGTGACGTTGTGTGCCCAACCCCTTTTCTGTGTGCTGGGATTTGATCTGGCTTGCGCTTACAACTGTCACGACTGTTGTGAGTTCACATGTGCAATTGCCATTCTGTGCTCAGAAGACAATGTTTCCAGAACTATTGATTGCTGTTAGCTGCTGAAAGAGGGTAGAACAATTTTTCTCTAAGGATTTTATCCTGGTAACACAATAAAACTCCAATGGAAGACCACATGTGGAAGGATACTTGAGCACTATGAATTGGTCTTGAAAAATTAAAAACAACAACAACAGAAACAAAAAACACCAAGTTGAGTGGGTAGGCATGGAGGCGGAGCAGGAAATAACTGAGGGAAAGGGGGTGAATATGATCAGAATATGCTGTACAAAATTCTCAAAGTAATAAAAAATAAAAATAAGGTGGAGGGTGATTGACAAGGCACTAGAGGCTGAACTCTATTCTCTGTGCCTGTGAGTGTTTGAGAATACATGCACACATATACATGCACTCACACGTGCACACATACACACACACACACACACACACACAGAGAGAGAGAGAGAGAGAGAGAGAGAGAGAGAGAGAGAGAGAGAGAGAGAGAGAGAACTCAGACTTCTGTTGCATCTTCGGTGTGAGTATATCAGGCTAGTACATTCTGCATCGTGAGGTGCTGTCTACTTACTACATGCCCCAGGCACAGGTGCCGTGTGTCCTGTTTCTACCCCCCCCTTAGCCACTGCATCACTGGGTTCAGACAGTTCATCTCTATATGTGCCTCCTTCTTGCCATGCTGGGATTTTTCTTGAGGAATTTCAGCATGAGTTGGAAAATTGGTGGATGTAAAGGGCATGGAAAATACCAGAATGTTCTGAAAGCCTTTGATGGATCTATAGGACTGTTATTCGAGATTTCAGTATTTTTTTTTCTTTAAGAGGAAAGAATGGACACAATAGTATCAGAAATCCCACGCTAAAGGTCCTTGAAACTACCAGGATCAGTGGGGAGAAAGACCCTGCATGAGGAACCAGGCAGAAACCTGATTTAAATGTTGGGATGGGGTGCAGTAGGGATACCTCAGGGATAAAATTCTCTTCTGGTCATCATTCTAAGGAAGCCATAAACTGAGCTCTAAAAGTGAAGTTAATTGAAACGGGAATTTCACGTTATCGAATCAATTTTCCCCTAAATGTTTCTTTTTGTAATTGGTTCAGATTTATTTTATATGGTACTCAGTTCTGCTTAGGACGCCTCAGCTCACAGTAGATTGAAGCTGCTGTTTTCAGGCCCCCACATTGCCCTAATTTTTCCACTGCTTTGGTCTGTGGAAATCCTCAGCTTGAACACTTTTGGGGACAGAATTTATTTTAGGATACCACCCTTTACACAGAGAGCGAGCTGCTGACTTCCTGCTGAAGTACAACTTTGGACACTTAAGATTTTTGATATGGATTAAGGAAAATTAGCTTGGCTCACAGCTGTAATTTCAGATCACATTTTAAAAGTGATTCTGATGGACCCCAAATAATTATCTTGCCCAAGAGCACCACTTTAAATATATGTGCACACTGCACAATATTGCAGCAATGTCACTTGGGGCTAGGAACACTCTCTCAGGAAATCTTGCTTTATATTTGTAGGAACTCTGGGAGGCTTAGCAGCAAGTGGACCATTGTTTGCAAGGACATGATGGATCAACTTTTTCCCCTCTCAATCTTTAAACTATGGAAAAGCCAGTCTTCTTTCTGTGTAGGCTAGTTAAGCCCTATGGCACCTGAGTGACATATAGTTCAGGCTGCTGCCTATAGGACATCCATGAATCCAAAGGATCACACGCTTATCCAAGGTCAAGTTGACAGGAATGAAGCAACCCAAAGCTTTTCATCTGTGTCAAACCAGAGTCCCACTTCTTGCAGGAAGCCTTCTGCACCAGGCCCTTTAGGGTCAAGTACAGGACCTACTCAAGAGCACCTGGACCTTCTCGTCTGACTTTAATCAAACACTCTTCCAAAAGCTTTGCTATAAACTTGAAGTCACTAATCAGAGACATGGGTTTCTAAAACACACCTTTTATGTTTACCTCCAGTATGATATACATTATGGGAGACTATTATATGGGACCAAAATAAATGGCTCAGGGGTTAAGAGCACCAACGGCTGACTCAGAGGACCTAAGTTCAGCTCCCAGTACTGACGTCACAACCTATGTAGCTCCAGTTCCAAGGGATATGAGCTCTCTTAGGTCTCAGCAGGTACTGCATGTATATACTACACAAACAAACAAGTAGGTGCACACACACACCTAATAAAGACAATATATTTACTAAAGATTAAATTTTAATAAAATATCTTGTTTTATTTTACACAGACACATTGAATATGTGCACATCCAAGTTCATTGCCTCTTGTTCAAGATTTTAAAAGACTGTGATGCTGAATTCCACCATCTAAAAGGCCTATGGGGAGAGCCTGGTATTCTACTGCTGATTACTGAATAAAAGCTTGGTTAGGTCAGTGACTCAGTCTTTGAAGCCTAAGATCGTCCACCAGCTTAAATCACTCTGCTCTTTATTCTTCATAATCTTTATGCTACAAAAGAAGGATAAACAGTAAGCATGTAGGCAAATAAATAAGAATTAAACAAAAATAAAATGAAATAAGTCAACAACAAAAATGGATAACTGCTCCTAGATCTGAAGGCTCGGATTCTCAAGCTTGTCCTCAAGGAGGCGAGTTGACTGAGTCAGAGTGGGACCTGAATGGAAAAGACTTACTCTTCCCGAATCCCAAGCCCAAAGATCATGAGAAAGAACACGAACACCATCCCTACAGCGTAGAACTCCTAGCGGTGGAAGCCCACCCACCACTGACCACACTGCTGAGCACAATATGAGAAACTCATCCTGCTTAGGTAGCAGAGAAAATTTACATCTGTACTAAGAAGAGGTGTATTATCTGTGACCCAGCCTGATGAGGCTGAGGCAGGAGGATGATATGTTTGAGGCCAACTCGGGCTACACAACAATGCCTTGTCCTGAAAAGCCAAGGTCTAGGGATATAGGTCTGGTAGGAGGGGGGATACCTGTGTTGGTATAAAGCTCTGGGGTCCACTCTTAGCACAACAATCATCTCTGCTTGTTCTCCCCCTTCCTCCTTCTCTTTTTAATATCTCTGCTCAACAGTCAAGCTTGTAATTAACTACTGACCAGGAATTTGGAGGATTCCCAAGTCTCACGCTCCAGCTACCACATCTTCTTTCTGGAATCCTGGCCACTGATTTTTATGTCCTCTTGATCATAATTCAGGACTGAGCAACTGTGGCCACATAGCCCAGATCAACGACAACACGCAGGCAAACATGTCGAATCCTGGGGCACACGATGCTTTAGGGCACGCATCTACTGCTGATCATTGCAGCTTCATGTAGCCAAGAAGTCTAGACTGAGGTCACTGGCCTTGGTGCGAGCAGAGTAGCGCTAGTGAGACAGCAGGAGTCAGAGACCTCAGCAGCGGATGGACAGACAGAGGAAAGAGGCTCTAGGTGGACAGCAGTGCTTTTCACTACAGCGTTTAGGATGCCTGACTTCTTGCTTCTCCCTCTTCAAAGAGCCAAAGACTTGGTGAACTTTTTTTTTCCAGCTTGAGGGATTTGCAAATCTCACACAGCAGAGAACAGGGGGAATGTCAGGAACTGATCGGTTGCCCTTTCTTTGTCTGGATTTCCCCCGCAATAACCGAAAATAGCCAATTTCATACAAAAGCCCCAATAAAGCAGATTCAGGCACCAGCTCTCTGTAGTCCCTTCCCCACCTGGACAGTCTGTCATCATCATGGGCTTTGATGTGTCCAGCTAAGTGCAGAGACATTGCTTTGGCCACCTTTTTGTTATTTAAATCAGCATAGAAAAAGAGTTCATTCCTGCAACCCCAGTAGACCTTGCCTCGCCCTGACAGCTTCACTCAAGGCACAGCTTCTTAAACTGTGAGCCCTGTAACTGACTGTGTGGCTCACAGAATGCTTGGTAACAAACATTCATGAGAACAAAAGGACCAAAAGGTGATTGAAAATCAACATGTAGTGAATCCGAGGTGTTTCCGGCCACACTCACCCATGTTGCATGTCATTTCTTCATGGCAGCCTTGGTGTCACGTGTGCACCATCTGCATTGCACATTCCAGCATGTGGTGCACCACTAGAGAACACTGCTTGGTTCATCTGGGCACAGATTCGAGGCTACTGTACGCAACACATTGTAGTGCTTGACTGAACCACATTGGTCTGCTCTATAGAATCTTAACAGCCTAACTATGGAAACAAAGACTAGGTGTTCTGTAGCTGGAGATTTTCTCTGTCCTGCCCAGTCCCCCTGGACCAGTTTCTTTCTGCCAGCCTGTTCCTACAGCTGTTTCTAAATAATCACTCAGGGGCTTGATATTAATTACAAACTATTTAACCTATTAGCTCAGTCTTATTATTAACTACATCTTACAACTATGATTAACCCATTTCTATTATTCTATATTTTACCACGAGGTTCATAGCTTAATACCTCACATCTTGCTTCCCCAACGACTCTTACTGTGCCTTATTCTCCCTGTATCTCTGTGTGGATTTCTTGTCTGGCTCTATTCTGCTGGCTATTGGCCAACTCCGCATCTTCATTAACCAATGGTAATTAAACATACTCACAGCATACAGAGAGACACCCCACATTAATGTCCTTCCTCCTCTTCACAGCATGTAAGACTCTGAGGTAATGAGCCCTTGGCTTGAATTCTGTTTGAATGTTTGACTTGAGAATTACTATTTGAGTCACCGACTTGGGTTTCACACAAAAGCTATTGAGTGAAGTTTGGCTTGGGACTGGGATGGTATTTCCATCAATTTCTGGAATGGCCCTAAACACACTTTGGTCATTTTGCCCTTGGTGTTTATGCAAAGTCGTATTCCCAGCATTGACAATTAGAAAATCAAAGTATTGATCAGCTCTAAAAACTGCGGAATATGTTCTTCATCCTGCAGAAAATTGTTCAGCCAAGATGTAATTCTTCATGTAGAAACAAGCAAGCACGTCCACACTGTTAACATGGGAGTTTGCTTTCATCTTTAATAAATGGTAAAAATATATGTATACCAAAGAATTGTTTTTGAAATACATTTATTTAGTGATCACAAACTCCCACCCCCATTCATGAAGCTATTGGCAATGGATGCCTGCCGGGAAAGGAAAATCAGTTGGCCAGCTCAAAAGGGACCCCATGCTTTGTTGTTGGTGGTGGTGGTGATGGTATTGGCCTTTCTGTTTTTATTTTTATTTATTTACTTATTTTTTTAGAAAGGGTGCAAAAGTTATGTGGGTAGGAAGGTGGGGAGTGTCTGGGAGGAGTTAAGAAAAAGAAAATATGATCAAAACATATCTTATAAAATAAAAATGCTTTAAAATGCTTATTAATCTTCCATTATGATTTATTATATGTAAACATCTGAAGTGCATACCTATTTTATAAACCTATATATGCCAGAGATCAAGTGAAAATTTCTGGGACTAAAACGAGACCTGGATGGAAAAGGTTAAGAAGCCTTGTCTTTGGATTATCTGCTCCCAGCCGGAGAGGAGACTTAGCTGGACACATCAGGGCTGCTCACTGGCATCCAGTGCCATTCCCAAGAGCACTGCCACCCCAAGTAAAATTCCACTCTGGGGATTTATATATAGAATGCAGCCTGTTCGCCTGTGCCACCTTTCCCCATCTGGCCCCCACTCTTTCGTAACCTTGCTCACCTGACGTCAGCACATTTGCTCACACTTTCTTCTCTGTTTTCCTTCCTAAGATAGCAACCTCTCTTTCCTGTTCACTAACCCCAAAAGACCGAGAGCTTCTGAAAATAACCCAGAGGCGTCCCAGCTCATCTCTTTTTTCTTATTTTGTACTTAAATCAGTTTCCTGCCCTCTCCCCTCCTTCACTCTCCCTCCTATCCTTTAAGTCCTTGTTATTTTCTTTAATTTTCGCAGCTCTTGACCTGTTGGAGCTGTGTTCTCGTTGACTCCTTCACACATTTAATGATATCAAAAAGAGAGTGAGCTCAGGCACTCCCATAGAAATTGAACATAAGGTCTGAGCTTTCCCTGCCTTGCTTCTGCTAAGGTTATCCTTTTTCCTCTCCACTGTCCAAGAATGCCATGCATCTGCTCTACTCTGCTCTTGTTCTCTTCAGATAGTATAAAAGCCCATTTTCACAACCCTGAGACATTTTACCAACTAGACAGATAGTCATGCCAAACTTAATGATTTAAAATGGTTGCCCTCTGTCAGGCACACAATCCTACACTTCGTGTGTTTGCACTGAACAGCGCTGAGCTGCCCTGCTGATCTGGCTGGGGTTGATGGTTCTGGGTTGGAGACCTATGTGTGTCCATGGTCAGTTTACAGAGGGGTTAAAGCGCAGCTGATCAGAGATGGTTTGGCTTGGCTCATGTACTCACTCGATTTTAGCAGGACAGTCAGGCTTGCTCAGCATACGTGTCCAAGGCAAGATGTGAGGAGTGAGAGGAAGGTCTGGGTCACATAGGCACCGCCTCAGAACTGTGGGCATGGTGTCCATTTGCATTTTAGTGGGATACTCATATCAGATAGGGATTTGGGGAGACGGACTCTACTGTATGTTGGTAGCGGTGATATTTGCCACATTTGAGTGACCTACCTCAGGAACCAATAAAGAGAACGTGATGCACATTCAGGCTGTTTGGAATCTGCACATCAGCATCACATTGTTCTTTGTGGATTCCTAACATTGCACACATCTCTTACTTCTATGCACTCTCATTTATAAATACAGAATAAGTGTAACAAAGGCGGCATGACCCAGGGGTGGTGAAAACATAGGCATGAGCATCTCCTCACGCCATCATCAGTGTTTTTATTAGAGCTTTAGGCCAGGTGCTTTCTCTCTCTCTCAAACTACAGTGGGGAAGTTTCAAGTAATTTTTAAGTTTTCAATTAAATCCACTTACTTGTTTTGTCTGTGGCATAGGTATACATGCCAACATGCATGTGCCATGTGCCCTGGAGTGCAAGTGACTGCTCTCATTTCACCGGGTGGGTCCCACAGAGATCAAACTCATCTATCAGCCTTAGCAGCAAGTGACTTTATTTGCTGAGTCATATCAGCAACCTTTAATTTTATAAAATAATTCTTGAGCCAAGACCTGTGAGTTTCATGGAGCCCAATGGGCTTGGCAATGTATGTACTTATGTATTAACCACACACATTTTGATCCTAGGATACTGAATGGAATTCCAGTCTCCTGATTTCATTCCAGGCATGGTTTGATGTGGGAATCCCCTCTGTGTGCTGTGATTACCATTAATGAATAAAGAAACTTCTTTGGACCTATGGCAAGGCAGAACTTAGGTAGGCAGGGAAAGCTAAAATGAATGCTGGGAAAAAGAAGGGTGAAGTCAGAGAGACACCATGGAGCCGCTAGAGACAGATACTGAGAATTTTACCCGGTAAGGCACAGCCTCGTGGCGATACACAGATTAATAGAAATGGGTTAAACAAATATGTAAGAATTAGCCAATAAGAAGCTAGAGCTAATGGGCCAAGCAGTGATTTAATTAATATGGTTTCTGTGTGGTTATTTCGAGGTTAAGCTAGCCAGGTGGCCAGAAATAACAAGCGGCCTCCTCCCAACAATGGTTATTTATTTTCATTCTTTTTTCCAGGTAGTTTTTGAGCCATTCCTCAGAAACTCAGCTCTGGTTGACCAATGGTGACCTAAGAGAAGAGGGAAGGCTCATGTCCCAGCAAGTGCAGGGAAGGAAAGAGGGAGGAAGGGAGTGAGAATTAAGAGGAAAGACAGAGGAAGAGAGATGAATGAGAGAAAGGAAGGGGAGAAAGGAGAGAAAGGGGATGAGAAAAATAAAGGTAAGGGACAGGGAAAGTGAGAGGCCTCAGGAACTGTAGTCTTCATCCAACGCCTAACAAACAACACGTCTAAACATCCTATTCTCTAGGCAACAAGAAAGATCCCAGACAATAATATACAGAAGAGGGTAAATTAGGAACTGTTTCCAAATGGAATGGTGGCCTGCCCATGGAGAACAAGGGCTACTTCTAGACTTTGGAGTAACTGGCCTCCATTATGCCTCTGTCTCTCTCCTAAGTCTTGAAGTCTACCAGCCCTCTGACCCCTGCAAGTTCCCTTCCTACACCCAATCTACACACCAAAGCCACTGGTGAATGGCTATCACTTAATGACGGTGCCACTGAAACTTTTCTCAGAGACTTGGAGTTGAGAGGGTCCAGTTCTCCACTGGTAAAACATCACAGGTTTTTAAATGCCTTCTCCTTCCCTTACCACAAACTTCAAAGTATGTTTCTGCTCAGCTATGACATGAGGACAGCGTGTAACTGCTAGGCTATGACACCTCGGCTGTAACCGCTGGGCTGTAACACCAAGAGGACGGAGATGGCACAGAGGGCAAGAGCACTTGCTCCTTAAACATGAGCCTGAGTTTGGATTCTCAGCATTAGAAACCAGATCATGCCTGACCCTAGCACAGGGCAGAAGGGGTGGGTGCATTGAAAACAGCAAAATCTCAGGTGCTTGCTATCCACCAGCGTAGCAGACAGAGAAAACTCCAGTGTTTCGTGTTTGCCTCACACATTGCCCCAGATCCAGAGGATGAGCTCGAGATGTTACCTAGAGATGGGGTCAGAGGGCCGTGGAAACTTGCCCTGAGGAGAACCAATTAGCTTGAGTAAAGTGGAAAGATACATTGCAGAGACAAAGGCCTTTTGGGGAGATCAGGGGTCATGCACATCTAGACTGCTTGGCAGGTGAAGGGTTCCTTGTGGCTGAGAGGAGGGTCAGGCACCGGCTCTGCGCATGACAGTAATCTGAATTCTGTCTCTTCCCGTCATGGAAACTTCCACTGGTTCTGGCTGAGGAAGAAGCTGTGAGCAGTGTTAGTATAATTTTGTGAAGTTTCAGCAGCTGATTTGTAGGGAAGGGACTTTGGGCCAGCCTCTGAAGCTCCCTGAATCCGATTACTATCTGTTAAACAGAAGTAATAAAAATAGAGTCCATAAATTAAGGCTTAGAGAGATGTAAAGAACCTGATTATGACACAGGAAATGAGAGACTGGGAACTGAGTTCAGCAATGTGTCTCAAATATCAACTACGTAGATTAGAGATAACCAACGTGCCGCTGCCAGCATCTTGCAGTTGGGAGTGTGCAGCTTTTCTCCACTTAAAGTAGGCATTTTTGATACCATATGTCACCAGGGTTCAAACGAACTCTTAGGCAGCCCCAAGCTTCTTATCTTAAATGAGAAAAGATGGCTTGCTATTTCACTGGTGGTCTTGGCTACAGTCGAGGGAACTCTTGTCAATCAATCAACATAAAACCATGCTGTCACAGTACTGTGCAGGACAGACAGGATGGCCCAATATATGACTTCAGAATGAGCCTTCTTTACAACTTCTCTATGTGCACAAGCTCTGATGGTGAGCTCTCTTTCCAAAATCCTGCAACAGTTCCTACCAAAGCCAGACTTCAAAAGGCATTCCTATCTCCCCTCAGGATTCAGTCCACAATCCTCAATTCTTGGGAGTAACACAACCACTTGTTATATTTAAGTGTGCCATTTCACCATAAGAAAGTCAGATGGCTACTTAAAATAAAATTTAGCCTTATTTGCAAGAAAAAAGACTTAAGGTCTTCTGTTAGCTTATATTCTTGTGTTAACCTTAACATTAGCATTTATTGGTTATCTAATAAGCCATATGAATAAAGCCATTTCTACGGCAGCTTAGTACTTAGGATTTAGTCAGTCTATTCTCTTCGTTATTTCTGAGATGGAATTATTGAATTTTATTTCTAAAATATCAATAGCATTAAAATTTTGTAGTATATATGATGATGATGGTGATGATGATGATGTTGATGGTGAGGATAAGGGTGATGATGAAGAAAATGAGGATAATGATGGTGATGGTGGTAATGGTGGTGATAACAACAATTACCATCGTTGAATTTCCCTATTGTGCTTTACAATTGCAAATGCTCCTATGACAGTTTACTTTTCATTGAAATTTCAGAAATTAGCATGATATTGTTGGCGGAGGCTACTTGTTTGTTTCCCAGCTACTCAGAGCTGAAATAATCACACAGAAACCATATTATTTGCAATACTGTTTGTCCAATAGCTCAAGTGTCTCTCTAGCTAGCTTTTATAGCTTAAATTAACCCATTTCTATTAAACTGTGTATCTCCATGTGGCTGTGGCTTACTGGGCATAGCTCCTGCATCTTTCTCCTCTGGCAGCTACATGGTATCTCTCTGACTCTGCCTACTTTCTCCTCCATCTCTGCTTGAAATTCTTGCTTTACTCTATTCTGCCCTGTGATAGCCCCAAACAGCTTCTTTATTCATTAACCGAACACATTCACAGCATACAGAGGGGAATCCCACATCATTATATGGCCTTAATAGTTGTAGAAAGGGTGTATTTAATGTGTAAGGTCCAGTGATAAGATGCGAATGGCCTGTTTCCTCCTTAGCATGCACTTCAATGTATATAACAGCTAGGTTGTAACACTAGGACTAGGAAAATGACTCTGTGGAAAAAGGACTTGCTGCTTAAGCAGAAAGACCAAAATTCAATCCTTAGAACCCATGTAAAAAAATCTGAGCAAGAATCCTTGTAACCCCAATGATGAGTTTGAGGGGTGTTCAGGGACAGAAAAGTCACTGCTATATGCTGGCCATAGCATAGTGGGGAAAAAAAGAGCAACAAGCTCCTGGCTCAGTGAAGAACTCAGTCAAAAAAAAGGCATAAAGTGGTAGAGGAGAATATTTAATGTTTTCTTGATGTTCTCTCCACATGCACAAATGAGCATACAACACACACACACACCTACATATGTCAATTTTGATTACTTTATATAACAGTGAAAATAAAGGAGGCTGGAGCGACTGGGAAATAAGTCCATGAAAAAGGCATATTTATCCCTTTAGAAGCCAGACTTATAGTTAGTGTGTGGGGGCTAAAAATGTGAAAAATAACATATGTATGGGACTGGAGAGATGGCTTAGCCATCTAGAGCACTTGGTACTCCTACAAAAACCTGTGTTTGGTTCCCAATACTCACTATTCACACAGCAGCTCACAGCTGTCTATGACTCCAGTTCTGGGAGATCTGACACCATCTTTTGACTTCTGTGGGCACTACATGTACATAGAACACATACATACATGCAGGCAAAACACTGTTATACACACACATGAAAAAAATACATATTTTTAAAAGGAGAGCACAAAGGCCATGAAAGAATATACTATCTACAGCACAAGGAAAATAACTTTAAACAAATAAAGAAAAGAAAACATTTTAATTAAAATGTTAAAGGGATTTGACATAAGTAATGTGGAGGAAGCTGAAAAACAACAATAAAAGAATTTCTGTGACTAAAGGACAAAGCCAAGATGGTGCAAGGCCGCAGGGTCCCAGAAAAGTCTGTTTAAACAAGACATTGAGGCCGTGGTTTGCCCAGGGATTTTTGCTTCAGAATTGAAAATAATCTAAAAGAAAAGGAGAGGAAGATGTGGAGGTGGAAGAAGACGGAAAGCAAGAAAGAATCACAGTGATCCCCCAGGAGAAAGTGTCAGTGCTTCATGTGTGGTTCTGGCAGTGTGAGTTGGATCCCTGGAACCATGTCACAGAGTCATACAGCCAGATGTGTTGGTGCACATCCTCAGATCCAGCACTCAGGAGAATCTCCTGGGAGCTCACAGTCCAGAGAACTTTGAGTGTTCAGCATAGCAGAAATGAGAAAACCTGATTCAGCAGGGTGGAGAGAACCCAGTCCTCAAATTTGTCCTATGACTTCTACATAAGCAATGTGGCATGCATGCTCTTGCTCATCATTTCCATGCAGACAACTCACACATGTACACACACACACACACACACACACATATACTAGTAAGACTGATGATGATGATGAAGAAAAGAAGAAGAAGAAGAAGAAGAAGAAGAAGAAGAAGAAGAAGAAGAAGAAGAAGAAGAAGAAGAAGAAGAAGAACATTAAGATAAGGAGGAGAAAAGGAAGAGTGGTGGGTGTTGAAGAAGAAGGAGGGGGAGAAGAAAGTGATGAATAAGATAAAAAAAGAAAAGAGAAGAAGGAGAGAAAAGAAGGAGAATGAAAGAAGACAACAATGAAGAACAGAAAAAGAAAAGAAGGAGAGGAGGAGGAGAAGGAAGAATAAGAACTTGGTGAAAGGGCTCAGTAGGGAAGGCACTTTCCTTACAATCCTCATGACCTACATTTATTCCCAGGCCTCAGTGAAACATTTGATTCCAAAAGTTTTAATAGATAAACTTGTATATTACAACAATATTATGCTTTTATAAAGGATAGATTATAGAAGAACAAAAATAGACCAGAGACCTCCTTCAAAATTATTCTAACACTATAGGTTAAAGGGAACTAGATTGAGTTGAATATTGGGATGAAAAAGAGAGGATAAATTCCAGGTATAATAAGCTGATGAAAGCATTGTGATTTTTATGCCGGGGTGATACAAGACTGGATTCACAGAATAGGACGTGTGGTAGGAAAATCTCCCCCCCACACACACACACAAAAGACTGGGGACATTGCTTAGAGGTAATGACTTTGCCTAACATGTCCAAGGTCCTATGCTTGTTCCAAAATCTTTAAGATTTTATATTATAATGATATTGTATTCTATATTATTTTATATATTATAAATATTATAATTATAAAATGATATAATATAAATTATGATATGTTTATATTATGATTTGTTTTGTACCACTCTGACCACTAAGATGGGACTGAGGCCAAAAGTTAAGATGCAGGATTTATAAATAGCATATTTAATGGAATCTGTAAGAAGCAAGATTCTGGAGCACACTAAGATGGGGATGTTGCTGTCCGGGCAACTATGTCTAGGTGATAGCTGAAAAAGACCCTGAATATTGGAAGAGCAGAGAATTATATTAAAGATATGGACTTGGGGGTGATCTGCCTTCCTGTCCTAACTGAATTCACAAAACATGTGAAGTCACACAGGGACTGTAGATTAAGGATAGTTGATAAAAAAACGATGGGAGAATTTTAATTTTAAGGGTCAGATAGCAGAAGGAGATGTCCTCAGGAGTCAAAAGGAGTAACATCAGAAAGTCAGAGCCCAAATCTGAAGATGCTATCAAGAAAGAATGACATGTTTAGGATTACCAACTTTGAGTCAGTGAAATGGATCATTGGGTAAATGACTTGCTGCATAAACCTGGTGACCCAGTTTCATCACTGAAGCCACAAAGCAGGATGTCATGGTTTGCATCTGTAATCTCAGCACTTCTGTGTTGAAATGGGAGGTAGAGACACAAGCATCGCCCTGAGGCTTAGGGGACAGAAAGTTTGGCATATCCAGATGGGCAGATTGTCTCTATGAGGTGGAAGGAAGCTAGTTATCCTATGTTCTCATGCATGTGAGTACCTGCTTGTGTACATGCATGCATTTTTGCTTGCACATAAAATTAAAAATAATAATACAACCACAAGGAGAAGCGGAGGAGGAAGGATCAACTTTAAAGTTCAGGAAAGAGGTATATTTTGGGCGTGGTGATTAGGACACTGAGACCCGGTTTTACTTTTCTTTCCACCAGGAAAGCCCCTTTCATGTTTTTATATTTGCATTTTTCTAAATCAGTATATAATGTGTTAGAGAGATTAATTTTTTATTAATAGGAACACAAGAGGACACAGAGAGGGAGATGTTGTTTGTGTGCACTCATACTATAAGACAATTTCTTAGGTGGCTTCTTTGTGCGTGAATGTGTGTACATGTGGAGAGGCCAAAGAGCAAGGTCTTCGTCTATTGCTCTCTATGTTATTTTTAGAGCAGGACCTGGAGCTTGCAGCCCTGGGTCTTTTATGGCTTCTCCTCCTAGTTATGGTAGTACAAGAGTATCAAATACCCTTAGCTTTTTATTTGGGTAGTGGGATCCAACTCAGGCCGTAATGACTGTGCACAGAACACTTTAGAGACAGAGGCTTCTCCAAGGCCCCAGAGGTGTCTTCTCCATGAAACACTACATCTGATTATGCTGGTTAGGAAGGCAAGGGTGCTGATGATAGACTCTGGCTCAGATGAAGTGAGTCCCTTGAGTAAAGTTGCAGGCATATTATCAGTAAACTGGGAAGTCTGTGTCCAGAAATGTTCCTGTCTCTGCCTCTCTTCTTTTTATTTGTCTATTATTGTCATGTGTATGCCTGCTGTAGCTGCATGTATGTGTGTGCACTGTGTGCAAACAGTGTCTGTGGAGGCCAGAAGACAGCATCAGATATCAGGGACTAGATTTTCACTCAGCTGGGAGCCAGCCTGTACTGAGTGGGGTTCTCTAGGTCCTCTGCTTTCCATCCTGTTGTAAAAATATTGAGGCCACAGATGAGTGGTACTGTGCCTGGTTATAGTTTTTGAAATTGTAGTTCCTTAAGGACAATTTCAAATATGTTGGTGAATTGTACCTTCTGGAGATTTTCCCTAGGCTTTTCCATGGATGTAGACACTGCCATGTTCTCCTCCTGACTCCGCCAGGGTCAAAGTCACTCATCATTAGAAGATGGCTAATTTTTTTTTAAATTTTATCTATGTTTGATACTCTTAACCTTTTATGGTTTAAATTGTTTCTATCTGTTCTCAAAATACTTTATATTGCGTGAAATATTTCAAAGATGACCACAGAGAACCCAGTTCAAACAAAAATGCTCTGCTCAAAGCCGCAGCATAAACTGGCACATATAGATAGCCCAAATAACCTCAGAATATCAGATATTTTTAGGGAGAGTGTCGGGGGAAGCTTCTTTTGAAGATCCCTAAAATTGGACCTCTCATTTTGTTTTTAGCAGAAAGAAAAACCTGTGGGCTGATTTTAGTTACACTGGCCTTAATAAGAAAAGGGAGAAAATGTATACACTTTTTTTTTTCTAGAGCAACACATCCTTTATTTCAGGCAGAGAAAAGACTATATAAAGCTGTTCTTGTTCCCAACTTGTGGGAAGTGGGGATGAAGGCTAGCTCCATCCTGGAGAATATCATACCGAAAACAGCATTTGAAACATGCAAACTATATCCATGAAATTTTTCTACTTTTGCTCTCGATCTTGCTGCTTGTGTAAGTTTTGATTTTGAATGCCTAAGGTTGCTCGCTTCTTTGTCTGTCTGTCTGTTCAGACAGAGTCTCACAAGACTGAGCTAAAACTCAGAGATCGATTTGTGCGTTCATCACTAGTGCTGAGATTAGAGATATGTTCCACCATGCCTAGCAAGCATAGGCAATTTTAAAGTTTAGTTCATGCCCAGTGCTTTTCCTGAGTTCCTTTGCCATAGCTTGCAAACTTGTACTGCATGTATTCCAGAGCTCCAAAGCAGTGGGGAAGATTTAGTCAGATGAGCCAGAAGCAATTTCCAGCCCTCAGAATCAATATGGTCATGGCCACTGAAGATAACTTCCAGGCATCCAGGACAGTACAGAAACATCGGACTATTAAAGGTTTTCTTTGCCATTTTAATGGCCAGTACTCTCCAGGGAACATCTTCCCATGAGGTTTCGCAGCATCTTGTCAGCAAATAGGAGGCAAAAACCATTGACTTTGGTCCCAGTGTATATATTAGGCATTAAGTCATTACAAATAGTACCCGCTGTGGCGTTCATTAACCAATATAGGAACTGGGGCTGCAAGCCAGAGGTAGAGAAATTAGGTACCATGAGGTACATCAGTTCACTCTATGGCACAGCAGCCAGAAATGACTCAGCTTATGAACAGTGGCGCTTCTTTGGTTTTGTGTCACAAATTATTTTTACAGATTTAAATTCTGAGACGTGTAATAGTAATAAAATTTTATCTCAATGAGAAATAAAATCAGACTAATCTCATTCTTTGTACCATGGTTTTAGGGCTTTTATCATTGTTGCTGTTTTTTAAGACAGGCTCTTACTGGGTTGTCCATGCTAATCTTTTTTCTCCATTGCCCTGACTCAGCTACATGAAGGGTGGAATCATACGGGTGACCCACCATGCTTGTTTGTCAGATTCTGTTCTTAAAGTCACATGTGGGCACATTACATATTTACATTAGGTGGGGTATTGCATGCTGCGGTGAATGTGTGAAGGCCAGTGGACAACTTCCAGCAATTGGTTCTTTCCTTCTACTGTTTGAGTCCCCGGATCAAGCTCGCGGAGTCATCGTTGGCAGCAAGTGCCTCCACTCACTGAGCCATCTAGCTGCCCCTCTAATCTCCGCCTTTATTTATTTCACCTGAATGTCATGATAGCCTACTGTGTGTTGGCATTGTCCCTGGCCAGGCTATACAGAGCTGAATGAGACGAGAACGTCTTCAGACAGCATCTGCTCCAATGAAGAAAATGTAAAAGGCGCCCAACTCAAGACTGTAACCCAGAATAATGTCACTATTTATATTCATGATCAATACTGCAGAAGGAGTCTGAAAGGGGAACCTCTTGGCCCTGGTGAAGACCCGGTGGCCTCTATGATAAAGGCACAGTGAACTGCAGGCAGGAGGGATTCCGTGGGCTGCTTCCACAGCTCATTCTTTGGCTCTACAGCAATGCTAAGAAGAATAGGGGAGCTTCCCATGAAAAGATAAGAAAGTTCACTGCCCCTTGGTCCTTGTAAAGACATCTTTAATACCAACTATGCAGGCACATCCTCTTGTTGGCTCTGCAACTAATGACAGCAAGCATAAAGATGTTGTGTGTTTGTGTGCGCATGCATGTGTGTGCCTCTGTATGTGTGCATACAAGTGTGTGTGTGTGTGTGTGCGTGTGCATGTGTGTTAATGTACGTGTGTGCTTTGGAAATCTTCCTCGATTACTCACTGTCTTAATTTTTTAGAAGAGTCTCCCATTGGGGTAGTGAATGCCTAGGATTTACCGGTTTCTACTTCTGGTGCTGAGATTAGAGAAGCCCAGGATCTTATGTAGCTGTTGGGGATCTGAACTCGGACCCTCATGTTTCTTCTATAAGCACGTATTCAGTGTGTCATACCAACTCCACAGTCTCTCAAGCAACTCTTATTTTTGAAAAATGAAAATTGCTTTGCTAAACATTTAAAATGATCCGAGCTGAGATTCTGTTTTATCCCTTGTTCTACATGTGCAGAGTTTAGGAATCTGGTTTCCCAGCCACAGGCTACTTCACGTTTCCACAGTCTTCTCCAGAACGGGATTGCTTTGTTTTCTCTAGAAAGCATTTCTGGATTCTAAAGCTAGCGCCCTGCTACAAGCCCAAAACTACCTCGTGTTATCTGAACACAATGACACTTGTTTGGGAGTGCTTGGTTCCCAAAGCTGATCCATCCCTTAGGCTACACACCAGCCTACTTTCCATTTACATTCTCAATACTTCTGTAGAAAGCTGGGCCCGGTGATAGCAGAGAAAGGATGGGCAGATGAATGAATTCCCCCCAAGGAAGCAGTAGCCTGAGCAGTGACTACATACGGCTTGCAGCCTAGGACATTGACTGTAAGGAGTTGCATTTTGGAGAGGCTCCTCTGCAGTCAGGGAGGCTTTCTTTGTGTCGAGTTTCCCGACAAGTACTCCACACTACACCACCTGAAGGAAGGTGTCCATATTGGCCTCTGTGCAGTTAAGTTAAAGGTGAGCATTCACTGCTGGGCACATAATTTCCACTTAGGCAATCTCTGCTATGCAAATAAGGGTATTGTAAATTAGGGCAGTCCTGATTGATCAAAATTCAATGTGGTCAAAGGCTGGGGTCACAGTGCATGGGTCAGCAGCTCTGTGGTACCAGGTCAGAGCAATCTAGAGTTTAATTGACTTGATGCATGCAGATCTAACATGAGTTTGGGGGGGGGGGATTGTATCACATGGGAGCACCTGGTGCAACAGAGGGGGGCTGTGGGTCTGACACAGCTAGATCTAAGTCCACACACTATTAGGTCTCATCTTCTTCTTTTAGCTACCTCTGAGTTGAGGATTTCCTGTCTGTAATAGGAATGCTGGACTAATTACATTTCCTGTGGCTGTGATAAGTACCCGCACAAAAGCTATCTAATACGTCTTTATTTCGGCTCACAGTGTGAGGCTACAGTCCGCCATAGCTAGAAAATCATAGCAAGCATTGGATGAGGCCACACTGTGTCTGCAGCCAGACTGCAGAGATTGACTATTGGTACTGGGATCCCTTCCTTCTCCTCATTCAGTCCAGGTCCCTAGCTTATGGAATGGTGCTGCCCACAGTGTATCAGGCTTTCTTGGACTTCCAGTCCCAAATCATGACACAGAGAGTTATTATAAACTATGAATGATTGGCCTTAGCTTAGCCTTGTTTCCAGCTAGCTTTTTAAACTTCGATTAACCCATTTTTCATCTGTGTGCTGCCCCGAGGCTCATTTACCTCAGCTATGTACTGTCCATCCTGCTTCCCTGCTTCCTTTGTGTCTGACTGGCTGGTCCCAGGCTGGCTGTCCTCTGGATGGATGGATGGATGGATGGATGGATGGATGGATGGATGGCTCCCCTTTTCTCTTTGCCCATCAGCCTTACCTATCCCTTGATGTGGGAGGTCCTTCTGTCTATGTGTTGCTTTTATTGGTTAATGAATAAAGAAACTGTCTTGATCTGTTGATAGGGCTGAACTTAGGTAGGCAGGGAAAGCTAAACTGAATGCTGGGAGAAAGGAGGCAGAGTCAGGGAGAAGCCATGAAGTCACTTCTGGAGACAGTCATGGTGGTACGTCATGACCTCATGGTGCTGCACAGATTAATGGAGATAGGCAAAATTAATATGTAAGAGTTAACCAATAAGAAGATAGAGCTAATGGACCAAACAGTGATTTAAATAATACAGTTTCTGTGTGATTATTTTGGGGCTAAGCAGCCAGGAACTAACTAGCAGCCTCCTTACTACAATTCCTCCTCTGCCTAACTAGTGACCATTCAGCTTTTTATTAGATCAGTCAGGTGTTTTAAGCAGGCAAGGTAAAACAGCAATACATCTTTACATAGTTAAACAAATGCAACACATCTTTACATAGCTGAACAAATTCTATTCCATAACACCACAGTTAAGGTGGATCTTCCCATCTCAGTTAACCTACTCTAGATACTTCCTCACATATGCTCCCAGTATCTTGTCTCAGGGTCATTCTAGATATTGTCAAGTTGATAATAAATATTCACCATCATAGATGCCACCATCTTCCTTTGAAGACCTGAGGCCCCCAAGGAGAGCAAAAGAAGTCTTAATGAAAGTGGTAAGCTAGTTCAACTAGTCATAAAATTAAACCTCATTAATGTCCACTATCATCTTCCAATATAATGGATGCATTGCTTAGAGCTACTTGAAATCTAGTCAAGGAAACTACTTAATATCAGTCTTTTCAATATACTTTTCAATGTATATATGTGTGTGATGTCAGTATGATATAAATGAGAATAATGCTAACTGCTTAGCAACTCTAGCAGATAAAGATATCTTGCTCTTCAGAGTAGCTGGCTGTGTAGCATTGTTAACATCTCAGAATTTATTAGTAGCACTGTTTTCCCTAGATTTTTATGATTGCTATTGCTATGTCCAAAGATAATTACAATGCAGTAATATTATTAAGACAAAAATAATGCGAAATCTCTCTGTGCATATTAAATCACCTCATCCTGGTCCCTGTGATGACATCTTTAATACCCACTCTCTCGAGGGCATCCTCATGCTGGCTCTACAATGAAGAGAAAAGATAAATGTTTGGCCAAATCTTGAGCCCAGGGCCACAAACAGAGAGCAGAAGGAATAGGGAGGTCAGAGAACAGCAGGAGAAGAGCGGAAGTGTGGACCTTTTCAGTTAAACCTAAGCAGGAATGTTTATCCCCAAAGAGCATGGGGAAATTATTAATAAATCTAAAGCAGTGATAACAAGATTCTTTTGAAAACTCATTGTTGAAGGCAAGCTGTGTCCTATCCTAAATTACTCCATATTGTGTCAAAAGTAGTTTTTGGAGGCTGTGACTTTCCCTGAATGACCCTGTTTTGTATGCAGCATATGAATCCATTTCAAGTGCAAAATCTGAGCCAGGACGAGCCTCCATCTGGACCCCTTTCCATACAGAGAACACCTCACCCTGCCGTGACAGTGCATGCCCCTACCCCATCATCTTGTTGTTTGGTGTGTAAATCAAGGGACTGACAAACAAGGACCTCCAGGTGTCCTGTGCACTTCTGTTCAGCTGGGTTCTCACTGCTGACCTGGCCAACTTGAATTACTGACATCCCACTCAAGTACCCCTTCATCCATCTGGACCTGCCATTGTTCACCTGTGTAGACACAGTGCTGTCCTTGGCCTCTGCAGTCTCCATGGTTTCACACCTTTCTTCTACAATTCAACTGGGCACTAGCACTGGCTCAAATCTGACCCTGAAGCTTGATTCTTCGGTGATAATTCCAGTAGATCTCTAACAAGGTTCATTATCTAAGTACCACTGAGCTTTTATTGATTATGTATCAACCTTTTGCTTGCCTCCAGTAAAACCTCTTTGGTAATTTTTGAACTCTGTTTCCACCTCTCTAACCCTTTGTAGTCATTATCGAACCTATGCATATACATACAGAGATATATTACTGTGTTTTCTGTGATCTGAATGTAATATTCATAGTTAAAATTGGAGTAAAAGCATCAGTGTTTCCTTCAGTTGCCTATGAAGGAAAATAAAGGACTAGTTGACAAATTGAGGTCATTGAAACCAATAGAGTTTGTAAATTATTTTAATTTTGCATCAAGGAAAGACACATTCTTTCCATCTGTGTTTATAAAATGCTCATGGATAACATCTACCCTTGTTTCAAACTAACAAAAGATAGCATGGTCTGTAAGACTGTCCATCACTGGCATCCTTCTATACAGCCTAGCACCACTCCTTAGGACTCGCTGCACTTGCTCTTGAGAATGAACAACATAAAAAAACTCACTGAGGTTTCTCCACCAACTCCTAGCTGCTGGTCCAGTACCTCCATGGCAATGTCCATCTCTAATATCCTTAGTCTATATTGGAAAGCATTAGTTCCAGTCTCTCCTTTCTGTTGAAATGGCTAGTTTCTGGGGTCAAATTTGAGTAGTTGGGAGAAAAATGACTTTTAAATTTTAAGCATTTCTGGGCATGTTATAGCAGCTTTAATTATCTCATATTTCTATGTACAATTCATATACTCTGGGCCTCCAAAGATTCATATGCTTGGGATTTACCTGTAGCCCAGCTGGGAGCCAAAAAAATCTATAATTTTAGTATGAGAATTCCTTCCCTAGAGACACAATGTCTGCCTCCTCCTAAGTTTCCAATGACAAACCCAAGTATAATTCCACCAAAATCACCTTAGGGGAATAAATATATTCTCAGGCTTACCTATGCAGAATGGGTGAGGTGTTACTGGCAAGTACTTGTGTGACCTCAAGATATTGACATTGGGAAGTATTCACCCAACATGGTTGATAGTCTCCTCATAGCTAGCTACATTGATCCCATCTTGAGTCAGTCTTCCTAGCCTACATATTCTATCATCTCCCAAAACCCAGGGCCCACACAGAAATAGGGCAGAATGACATACAAATGTAAGGAAGGTGTAGCTCAGCTGTCATAGTGGGTCCAATAGCCCTCTATAGCCCCTGTTTCTAAAGTTCTCTCTACTGACTTTTCCGTGAAGTCACAACAGATCCAACAAGAGGGTGTCCATTACACTCAGAGGATAGAATTCAACAACAACAACAACAACCTATCTTTTGTATTCAGATTTTGAGCCAGGACTTGCAGGTTCATCGTATAACCGGTGCATCTTTAAAATATTTTTTTTTACTTCCTTTTATCAGTACCAGCAATGGAGGGAAATGGTAAAGTCTTAAATCTTGATTGACATTGAATCACAGCATAGAGGAAATGATCTTCAGTATTGCAAGCCTCATGCATCCGGTCCTTTAGGTACCAGATGAACTGAGTTCTTTGAATTGAGTCAGCCAGACTCATGCCTTCCTTTTCTCAGTGACCATGGAAACCCAAGGCCTGCTCATGCTGTGTGTATGCTGTGGTAAACGCCTGTTAGAAGCAGGAAAATGTGAAAGCAAGACTTTGATGTGGGCCTGACAATGAGTTCAAAGAAGGCAGAAATGTGCTGTTGAAATTCTGTACAGTTTTTTTTTTTTTACTGAGATTGGAACCAAAGTGATTCAGGTTAAGAGCATTTTGGGTCACAAACACCTCCTGCACCTTTCCAATCAAACAGGACAAAGATCACTGGGCGAATGCACAGAGATCACATGTGCATGGATGCACCTCATGTATGTGTATGTATGTGCCTGTTTACCTGTGAATCTGGATGCTTACACCCCTCACCCCAGTTGCAGGCTTTGTCTTCCTCCTCAGAGCTGTCCCTCAATTCCGTGCTCTGAAATCACAGCATGCCTAGTTTTAAGGCTCAATTAATTACTCATTACCCCGAGTCACCTGGTTCTCTTTGGTCAGGTAAACATTTTCCTCTTCTGGATGCAAATAGCATTGCTTTTGTCCTCATGCTCTCTATGGGCCTTTGCTTCTGTTTTGTTTCTTACACTACTGTTAAGAGAGAATAAAGCTGAATTTTCTCTAGCAAAACAGGATGATCATAATACTCATATTTGACAGACGGTTGGCCCTCAGCACATGAAAATTAAATGAGTATAAAAAACTAGTATGGCTTGGGATATAGAATGTTGGTAGACTGTTTGATCAGTATATTAAAAACTGAGTTCAATTCCTAGTGTCCTGTTAAATCAGGCATGGTGACACATGCCTATAATTCTGGCACACAGGAAAAGGAAGAGAAAGGGGAGAAGGAAGAGGAAGAAGTTGGAAGATCAGAAGTTTACTGTCTTTGTTAGCTACATAGTGAGTTCAAGTCCAGCCTGATCTCCATGGGACCCTGTTTCAAAAGTAAAGAAAAGGCAAGGTGATGTAGGATTTCCCTCTGTATGCTGTGTATACTATTGGTTAATAAAGAAACTGTCGTAGGCCTGTGCAGGGAATAGAGGTAGATGGGGAAAACTAAACTGAATGCTGGGAGAAAAGAGGTGGAGTCAGAGAGAAGCCATGAAGCCCCTGCCAGAGACAGATGCGCTAAAACTTTGATGGGTTAAATTAAAATATAAGAATTAGCAAATAAGAAACTAGTGATAAAGCACCAATCAGTGTTTTAAATAAGAGAATTTCTGTGTGATTATTTCGCTTCTGAGCAGTTGAAAAACCAACAAGCAACCTCCCAACAATAGCAGGGAGATGAATCAGTGGATGAGGGACATGCTCCCAAACCTGCAGAGCAGAGCTCCATCTCTGGGGCCCTGACAAAAAGAATCTTACATGAGAACAGGATTATTCATTTTACATTTCCAGATTACAGTTTGCCATCATGGGAGAGTCAAAGGAGATTAGAAACAGCTAGTCATGTCATAGCCACAGTTAAAAACAGAAACAGCTAAATGCAATTATGCTTACTTTCTCTACGTTATAAAATTCAGAGTCATTGCTAATGTTCACTTTCAGGTTGAGTTTTCTTACATCAATTGAACTAGTTAATGTAATCAAGGGAATCTGGCCTCTGAGGCAAGGGCATTTACATGTATGTACCAATAAACAGACATACATACACATAATTTTAAAGAATTATATATTTTTTTTAAAAAATATGCAGGTTGGGCCAGCATCCAGAGAGCCTCCATCTAGTAACTGTTGGAAACAGATGCAGAGGCCCACAGACAAGCACTGGGCAGAGCTTGCAGAATCCAGAATCCTGCTGAAGAGAGGAAAGGAAGGATTGTACAAGCCGGGTAGTGGGGGTTCGAGGACATCACAAGGGAACTCACAGAAGCAACTAACCTGGGCTTATAGGAGCTCACAGAGTCTGGTTCAATAGCTGGCACCCTTCATGGGATGGATGTGTGACAGTTGTGAAGCTTGGTCTACTTGTGGGCCTCCTAGCAGTGGGAGCAGGGGCTTTGGCTGACTTTCAGAAACCTACTCCTCATACTGGGTTACCTTGCCCAGCCATCATACAATTGGAAAAGCATAGACCTATAGTAACTTGGTATGCCATGCTTTGTTGATACCCATGGGAGACCTGGCCCTTTCTGAACAGAAACAGAAGAGGAGTGGATGGGTGGGGGACAGAGGAGAGGTGGGGGAAGGGAAGGGAAGGAGAGGAGGCAGAGGGGAACTACACTCAGGATGTGAAGTTAATAAATAAGTTTAATTAATAAAAAAAGGATTCAGGAATGAAAGACATGGCTGGAGAGTGGGAATAGGGAAAGGTAAGGGGCGGCAGGTGACTTCTGCAAGCTCAGCGCTTCTTGTTAGCCATGCTCCCTCTCTCGGTCCTCTTGACTCTGTCTTGTTCTTAGATTCTAGAATTTAGTCCAGGTGGTATATCAGTAGGGGAAAAGTTTTGCCTTGTTGATGTGTTCTTAACAAATGCATCAGAGAAATACCTTCACCATGCATCCTCAGTCTCAGTTTGATGACTTCACTGGCTTGTCACTTCATGTGTGCCTCATCACTCACAACTGGAAACCATTTACTAGACCCTGCCACCACTCTCCCTCAGGTGGCTCCCATGAAAGGCCTACCTCTGTCGTTCCCTAGAAGACAGCCCTGCTCCTTCATCAGCCAGCTCTTCCCATTAGAAAATCAATGAGCTGAGGGAAAACAACAGATCCTGCCCCTCAGCCTCCATCAGGGAGAATTTATCTGTCAGGTAATTGAGGAGGTGGCAGCACACTGCCACTGGGCCGTTCGGCCTCTAACCTCATGCCGCCTCTGAGGTGAGAGCAAATGAGACAGCTTCATTGCCCATTGGGGCAGAACGAGGGTGAGGGTGGGTTTTGCTGGTGCAGGCTTTTTCATTTAATTAAATCTAAGTTGCTATCTGCCCAGAGGACCTCAGTGTTGCAGGGAGGGTGGCAGAAAAGCTTTGTGGGTATTTAAGGGCAACATTAACATATCCTGGGTGTAATTAAGGTGTGTCCATAGCATTTGGTTCCCAGAGAAGGATGTGGTGTTGGGGGCCATTCTGTCATCGCTTACTTCACACTGTCACAAGAGCTTTATTGGAACGGTGACCTTGGGCAAGTCACTTAACCCCTGTGACTTCTGCTATGAAGCAGGGTTATTAATGTCTCCTAAACAGGGCTGTTGTCAGCATAACCTGAGACTGCGGACAGGAACCAGCCTCCCTCTCATTAGAAAGTCATCTCTGCACAGTCTGGGCTCTTCTTCACAGTGGCAGTGTGGAGGCTCCTTGTGTGACTGGGACAACAAGGGCTCAGGTTCAGAAAAGTAAAGCAGCTGCACACCTCCCCAGAGCATAGAGACCGCAACATAGAGGTTGATCTCTCACCCTGCCTACATACACCTATTTCCTAAGAGGAAGCCTTACTCTCTTCAAGTGTTCTCATACGGACTTGTTCTGCATTGCAAGGAAACAGATATGTAAAGGGGAAAAGGCAAAGATGGCCCTGGGAAGCCGTCAGCAACACAAGCAATAGTGAACTGGGCTGGTAGCCTCTTGGGAGACCTGGTCATGACTCTATTAAGAAGTTGACAAGGTATCTGGTCAACTCAGCCATCATACCAGTGCTATTGATTAGACTTCCTGAAGGGACAATGGAAGTGAAGGGGAGTCCTCTATGTTAGTCAATTGTTCTTTACTGTGACAAAAAAAAATTAAAGGGAGAAAAATATGTTTTGGTTCCTGGTTTCAGAGAGTTCATGGCCTGTGATTTCCATTGCTTCAGGGTGGTAATGAGTCAGGGCATGTTTGTTGGAGCACAGGAGGATGCTCAGAGAACATGGTGGCTACATGCTTTGATGTTCCCAGCCTTAAGCCCTGTTGCCTGGTTGCCCTGGGAACCAGCATATATGTTTTGAGCCTAGGGAGTACCATACTGGCCTTAACTTTGTGCCTGTCTACATTTAACTTAAATATTCTCCGTGAGATGTTTGAATCTTGAATCCATGAAGGATCAGTTCTCTCAGATTACCAGTTTTCCCCTAAATCAATCAATAAGTGTCCTCATGACAGCTTAAATTAATTAAAAATGATTGCATTTTAGGAAACCAGTTATTTATATTGTTTTTTGCTTTGTAAAAGAACAAGATTTTTGGATATTTAGCAGTCAATTTAGGAAGCAAAATTTAATTCAAGCATTGGTGGCATGTTATTCTGAATTTTGGGTCTGAGGATTTGGAAAAGACACATTGAGAAAATTATCAAAGTGCATATGATTAAATTGTAGTTGTCTGGGGACAATAAGTGATTTTATATATTTTGTGAATATATATCCAATAAATAATAGTTCTTAATTTAACTTTTTGTATTTCTAAATTAAAATTTAGTTAAAATATAATTACAACACCTTCCCCATTCTTTTTTTCTCATCCAACTCCTGCTATGTCTAGCCCCTTTCAAATTTATGATTTCTTTTTCTTTGGTTATTATTGCCACACACATGTACATGCACATTTGCACACATAAATATATACATGCAACTTGCTGTTGAGTCCTAGTATGGCGTGTATGTATATTTTTTTAGGGCTGGCTATTTTGTATTGGATCAAGAAACTCATCACTGGGAGAGACTAATTCTCCCTGCCCCCCACTTAGTAGTCAGGACTTGCCTATAACTCTTTGTCTAGGACCTTATGAGATTCCCTCCTTTTGCATTAATGTGTTTATTGACAGTTTGGATCGTCGTTTGAATCTTGTTTAGAAAGCCATACTATTAAATTATCCTGGGTGTTGCTTTCCTGTCCTTTCTAAGAGATACAATCTCACCACAGACTTCCTGGTCCTCTGGCTTTTACAGTCTTTCTGGCCCTTCTTCTGAGATGTTCCCTAAACATTAGGTGTAGGAGTTGTGTTGTCAATGTACCTGCTGTGGTTGGGCTCCTGATGACCAGTTATGGTTTTTCTGTAATAGTCTTTGTTCTAAAGAAAAGCATCTTTGATGAGGGTTGAGAGTTTCACTTACCTGTGAGTGTAAGTATAAGTTTTAGAATACAGTTAGGAATTATGGTGCTCTACTTAAGTGCTAGTAGTAGGATCTCTTCTAAGATCTATAACCACACTAACCCTAGAGAGTTGGCTGGGTTACTGGGACCAGGCATTATTTCTCTCCTACAGATAGGCTTTATGCTCAAGTAGACAGTTGTTGGTTGCCACTAAGACAAGAGCACCACTATTGCTTTTGAAGGGCTATTTTGCCATGCTGGTCACTGCTGCAGTTCATAGACATCAGAGATGAATAGGAATGTGGATTGCTCATCTCTCTTGGCAGCTTACATAGTACTTTCTGGTACTGGCACTTTCAAGCCAAACTGCAGGGAGGAGGCTTTCAGGTTAGATCCAGCCTGAAACCTCTGAGTACTGTGTCTGAAGTGCACAGAGTCTTCATTAATGGGGCCTTACTTACAATCTCTGTGAGGCAGCAAAGGGCGACAGCAATAACCTGTACTATTTGGGTGTTGTTTGCACTATCCTGACCAATACCTGCAACAGAGGTTTCTCATATCTGGTACTGAGATTTTTTTCAACTTAATTTGTAAAAAAATAAATATACTTAATACTTTAAAAATATAAAATTGCAAAGAAAAAATACTGAGAGTCAAGGAGGAAACTTTTTAAATTTAGGGTTAAAAAAATCCTCCTTTGCCAGAAAATGGCTGTTTTAATTTAGTTACTCACATAACCATTTACAGTTAACAGTTCAGTAATGTACCTATGTATTTCTGGGCATGCAAAGGTATCTAAACAGAAGAAGAGGTGATACATTTAAACTCTTAACTGTAACTTTAAAATCTAATTATTTATATATTAACTATAATAACAATGCATACTCTATTAAATAGCCTCCATACACTATAATAACTTTCTAAGCAAACACAGACACAATGTGTTAGCCAAGTTTTCACTTTTCTGTGATCAAATGCATTTCACGATCCAACTTCAAGGAGGAAGCATTTACTTTGGCCCATACTTGGTAGGTACAGTCATTATGGTGGGGAAGCCGTCATAGGAGGAGCACGAAGCAGCTGCCCGCATTGCGTCAATGTCCAAGAAGCAGAGACTGATGAATGCTGGCTCTCTGCTTATGTTCTTCTTTACACCGTTCAAGACTCCAGGTCACAAGCTGGTGCTGCCCATCTTTCAGGTCACTCTGTCTCCCTCTACTAATCCAGCCTAGAGCTCTTTGATGGGGCTGGACAAATGGCCCAGCAGTTAAGAACACTCGTTCTTGCAGAGGACCTGGATTGACTCCCGGCTTTATATGGGTAGTACAAAACCATTCCATGGGCACACATGTGGTTCACATACATACATGCAACCAAACACTAATACATATAAACTAAGTAAATCTAACTTTTAAAAAAGAAATTCTCCCAAACCTGTTTAGAGGTTTGGTTTGGGTTTGTCTCTTGGGTGGGTACAGATCCTATCAGACTGACAATTAGCCATCACACAGACTCAAGGTCTTAGATAAATTTTCATATTTTTCTGTGGTTATTCAACGATCATAGCCAACTGTTTGTCATGACCACCATCTTTAACTACATTAGTCTTTTCTATAGACAGGGAAAAGCAATGAACAGAGATCTAATGACAGTTTCACAGTCATGCCAAGGCACTACCAGGAGGCATTGATCATACACTGTCCTTCAAATATTTTACATCATCTTATAATTCACAGTAATTTGAAAGGTAACATTAAGTAAATATTATATTTAGTGGCTATTGCTTTGTCTGCTTTAAATTTAGAAACCAACAAGTCCTCAAAGAATATTTTTTAATTCATTATCTGTCTGATGTTCCCAAGTTAAAGTTTGGAAATTTGTGATTTCAGTTTATGTGTCAAATCCTCCTGATATGTAGCATTGTAAGGTTTCATGAAAGTAAGCCACTTAGGAAGATGTCCTTCCCAAGTGGACCAAAGCCTCCAGGCTTTTGATCCTTGTCTGGCCTCTGAACAGAATGCTCATCTTTCAGCCTCCTAGGACGCTGCTCCTCCGAGCCTCGCACAACTCGATCCTGAAACATACAACATATTTTTACATAGATTTTCGTGACTCCTTCACTCTGCTTCCCTCTTTTTGTAGAGCCATCCCCAGAATGCCATCTGCCCTAGAAGCCTCAAATGCTGCTTTTTAATCTTCTGGCCACCCTCTCTCTTCAGCCTCTGCCTCCATACATATACACTCCATATGGTAGCCTGCTATATTACCATCAGACATTTACATGTTTTCCAATCCCCTGAGTCTATTATTAAATCATGAAAGAAAATTCATCTTCAAATGTTTTATTTTCTTTTGGATTCTTTCCTGGGAGAGAATTTCAGAACCTGGGTTCCTAAGTATACAAGAAGAATTCCTTCTCAATGGCTCTTGAAATGATATCATCTCTAAGATGAACTAGAGGAAATCTTTGTTATTTCTGAGCCATAAGAGTCATGTCTTCTAATTCAGAGAAGGACTATTCAAAAATGTCATCAGAAAATCTTTGTGATTGGGACTTTTGTTTGCTCTCAATCATTTCTTTCTTTCTTTCTTTCTTTCTTTCTTTCTTTCTTTCTTTCTTTCTTTGAGACAAAGTTTCTCTGTGTAGCCTTGGCTGTCTTGGAGATCACTCTATAGACCAGGCTGGTCTCAAACTCACAGAGATCTGCCTGCCTCTGCCTTTCTGAGTGCTGGGAGTAAAGATGTATGCCTCCATCACTGTACTTTTCTGAATGGAAATCCAGGAGGGGTGAATCTGGGAAAGAGCTGAAGTTAGGGGTAACTGGGTGAAGTGGAGGGAGTAGAAAATGTGGTCAGAATGTATTGTATGAGAGAATTAAAAAAATAATCCAACAGCAACAAAACAAAAAACAAATCTTCTCTTTACAAATTGCTCTATCTGTGTGATCCTATGATCAGGAAGAAGGTAGATGAGCCGAACACAGCATAACAAGATACAACAAGACTAGGCACAAACCCTCATACCACAAGAGCTTTATGTTGCCATCTTACGATCCTTCTTCAAGGTTGAAGGGAACTATAGCCTTCTTGTTCGCAGAGTCCTAAGGCAGCACAGAATATTAGATGGTGAGAGGTGGGGAGCACCCCATAGACTTGGATGAAATCCTGTTACAGCTTTTAAAATTCACAGTGTATGACTTGATCTTTGGAGTTTTGAGAAAGGATGAGAAATGAACCTTACAACCTGTTGGGGCATCATGAGTCAGAACAGAGTCACCAATTGAAATAACATGTAAGAGTTCCAGTCCCCAACTAGTGAATCTCCAGTCACAAAAAAAAAGAAAAGAAAAGAAAAAAAAAAGACTTTATTCCAGCAAAATAAATGGAACAGACACAGGAGGCAAAATGACAATTTGACGGTGTGAAGGTAAAATGTAAATGTGTAAGTAGGACGTTAATTCAGAGAACTTGCCCAAGTACACAGTGCATCTCTCCCTGCTGAGCCTGAAGGTAGTCTGTGACCAGTGACACAGTGCTATGATGCTTATACCATAGGTGACCTTGTGACTGCCTCTGGAAATATCCCAGAAAATGTCAGTGGGTTGTTCTTTGAAAGGCCCTGCTTGCCAAACAACTTAAGCATCTATAACAAGTCATTGGTTGATTCTTCTGATAAAAGAATATTATTTTTAATGACCCTCACTAGCAAATAAACTTTGGATGCAAAAGGCTGACCATTAAAATGTGGCTGAAAACATTGCCATGAAGTCTAAAACTGTACACATGGATCGTGAAAGGAGCTGGCATATGAGAGAACATGAGAAATAATGAGCTCAGTCTGTGGGACAATTAAGCAATTAAAAAGAACGGGATTCTTGGTTTGTTAGGACAAGACTGTAGGGATGAAGGGTAATTCAACATAGAACCAGGTTTTTCTTGCTATCTTCATGTTCATATCTGGTATGCTTGTTTTCTAGAATGTAAGGTATTTTCCCTTTTGGAAGATTCATAGACAATTGTGATGCCTTTGAGAACTCATTGACCAATAATATAAAAGGGTGAGAATTAATACTCCTGTCCCTCATTGCTTTCATCCCTAGCCCCTACATTTGGTTGTTGAAGACACCTACAAGAATTCGAAACACTGAGAATCTCCCTTAAAGATGAGGGTCCAGGATAGCAGCAATCTTCAGTACAGTGGACCAGCCATGATCCTTTGTAATGCCAAGATTCATGTCATCTTCCAATGTACTGATTTCTCAATTCTTTGACCTTTATTCCTCAAAAGAATTTATCCTTCATCCTAAATAAGAGAGCCACAATCTAGTCATTCACCATCTAGGTGATTTAATTAAATACCCAACAGCAAGCATCCTTCAACCCAGTGGCTGGTACGTCAGTCATGTCTGATGTTAACATTTCTCCATTTCCCCTGCCTGTTACCCTTCGTGTTTTCAGATACTTCTTACACAGCATGCTTTCCCTACCCAATTTTCTGTCTTCAATGAGCTTTTCCTTATTTCTTTAAAATCCCAATATACTAAACAGAAAAGTCAGTGACTCTGGTAAAATATAAAATTTCGCTAACCCCATGCGTCCTTTCTCATAGCTTTGGAACATAGGAAAGCACACATTTGTGTCAGCTGTTAATATTTTAAAGCCACACCACTAATCTCAGGTGGATCTATGAAGCTATTTTACATTTAGGATCTGTATTTCTCTTCTAAGTTGTCTTCTATACTTCTTTTCCATCTTTGCCTTCTAGACTATGATAGTCCTATCTTATTAACAAGCATATAAAATTAGAAGAGAATTTTTGCAAGCCCCTAGCCAACCGCCATACCCATATTTTGTGTGACACTAATCCTGGGAGACCTAAACAAATGTCAACTCACTACAAATAGGGAAGTGATATCAGACCAACGTAGGGATATGACCAAGATTCAACTTTGTCAACTTTGTTTACTGAGGTAGTGTCCAGGAACATGGAGACACAAGGGCAACCATATCACTGAAAGCTCTCCCAGGCATGGGTGACTCATGAAAACTGAGAGTCTAAAGCTCTCTGTTCAACTTTCAAGCTATTTGACAACTCAGAGAGTCTTCTTTCATCAGCAGTCTTTGGAGAGAGGGAGGAGCCTTTGTTGAAGGAGCAGCAGGGCTGCATCCCCGGCACCCGGCTGCCCACATGGCTACCTTATGCCCCAAAATAATTACAGGGAAACTGTATTCTTTTAAACACTGCCTGACCCATTAGTTCCAGCCTCTTATTGGCTAGCTCTTACATATTGTTCTAACCCATTTCTAATATTCTGTGTAGCCCACAAGGTGGCTTACCAGGGAGGATCTTAACCTGCGTCTGTCTGGAGTGGGAGAACCATGGCGAATCCCTGACTCAGCTTCTTTCTCCCAGCATTCTATTCTGTTTACTCCACCCACCTAAGGGTTGGCCTATCAAGGGGCCTAGGCAGTTTCTTTATTAATAAGAAATCACTCCCACATCAAGCCTTGAGTTTCCAATAAGCTTTAGGACTTTCCAGAGATTTGCGAGGTGTTTACTTCCTGAGTCTTACTGAGCTTCCCTTTAGAAGTTACTGATTCGTGATGAGCTTCCCTCCAGGATGGAATGTTTGAACTCAGAGGGCAATTGCTACCCCAAACCATAACATCCAGATTGTCTTTTCCTGCCCCCAACCTCTCTAGAAGATGGACAGAGTCATTTTCTCTTCTCTCTCTTACATTAGAGACATTTCCTTTCTCTGAGCTTTAGTACAGTCTACATGCAGACATGCTGGGCTTTTCTCATCTTAACAGATTTTATTATCTCTTGACACTATTTATAATTACAGCTCCTTCTCCTTGAAACACAACAAAATGCGTTGTCTTTTATGCTAATGACCTCTTACCCTCTATTATTTTTTTCTCTTGAATCTTCCCAATTCAATCTTCACTCCTCACCATTCCCATAAAATTGACATCTAAAGATTTATTTTTTTTCTTCCATGTTGATAAAATTTGGGCTTAATTCTTAGTCTATACAGCAAAATTATACTACTAACTAACCATCTGCCCCAGTTAGCCTAGGCTAGGAAGTGATATATTCAGTGTTCTACCATCATCATCAATCATGCAAATATTTATGAGAGTTGTGCATATGTTTGGACAACAAATGAATCTCCTTTCTGTCAGGAGAGCTTTACAAAGTCAACCCTTCTGCTTCCTTACAAACATCTTAGCCTTTACCGCCTGCCAGCTGTTCACATCCTAAATCACCAATTACTTCTTCATAGTTCATTCATTTTGTTTAAACTCTTCTTGGGGGGCGAGGGGACAAGAATTAACTGTATAGGGCCAGGCTTGCCTGAAACTCATGACCCTCTACTGTAACCAACCAAATGTTGAGATTACAGATATGTAGTGCCCCAGCTGGTAAGATGTAAATGGGTGTTTCAACTTGTGGATGTTATGAGTTTTCAATAACCCTGGTTGGCTATGGTATGCAGTTCTCTGTGTATATTATCATCAATCTAAAAACATTTTGTTAGGTTTTATGATATTCGATCTGTTTATTCTCTTGTAATGTTTTCCTCTAGCTTTAGAATTAGGGTATCCTAGATGTATGGAATGGAACGCTCCCCTTTTTCTATTTCTGAACATTTACAATTTAGGAAATTGCATATTTTCTTTGTAAGACTTCACAATGCACATGCCTGGACCTGTTGCTCTAAGTTTTGAAAAGTTATATTGTGCTCAGCTTATTTGTATTTTCTTCTGTGACTTTTTAAAATTCAGTGTGTGAAGGATGCCTGCAGAGACTGGTAGAGAGCATCATATTCCCTAGATCAGGAGTTAGATGTGGTTACGAACCACCCAACATGGTTTCTGCAAAAGGACTCAAGTCCTCTCCAGGAGTAGTAGGTGCTCTTAACAGCTGAGCTGTCTCCCTGGCCCCTTTGTTTTTCTTTTTTCCTTACTTCTTGCTTTCAATGTTTAGTAATCTTTGCTCTCAGTTTTTTTTTATTATTATTTTTCCTTTTTCTAGTTTCCTTGGGAAAAATCTTCATGATTTGTTTCTTGGCAATTTTTAATTATTCTTATTTTGTAAGACATTCATCTATTACTCTAAAATTCTTACTGAATAGTGTGTTGACTGCTTCCTAGTAATTTGATTTTAATTATATATGTATATAAATATATACATTATATATGACTAAATTGTTTCCCCAAATATTTCTTTAATTGGCCAATTTCTTATTTATAAATATGTAATCCATTTCTCTAGGAGTCTTTTGTTTGCTTCTCAGCTTGTTACTGATGTGTCCCTAATTATATTGCAATTGCCAGCATATTTTCTATGATTTCCATTATTCAAAATTTGTTAAGATGTGTTCTCAGCTCTCATGGTTATGTGTAAGGAGAGTATGTATCAACTCTATTGAATGAACCATGTTCCATCATTTAGATCCTGTTGATTGATGGGGCTGTTTTGTCTGAGTATGTTCCTGTTGATTTTTCAGTGGCTGAAACTGTCAGTTACTGAAATTAGGCTTGGGATTCTCTAATTATGATACTCTATTTATTTATTTAGCCTTGAATTTCTTCCCATCAGTGTCTGCCTCACACACTTACAGGCTTTCTATTGTTAAGCACATGTATATTAACTATTGGTATATTGCAGTTTAACCATTCTTTCCCTTACATAATGTCTCTCTTTTGTTTGATGGCTAAATTTCTTTTTTTTTTTTACCATACGTTTCTATTTTAGTTATGTATATGTATGTAAGTGGGGGGGGGTAGGTGCACATGAGAGCAGATTCTCACTGAGGTCAACAGAAAGAAGGCATCAGATTCCCCAGAAGAGGCTGTGGAAGCATCCCAAAGTGGGTCCCGGGCACTGAACATGGGTCCTCTACAAGACCAGTGTGTGCTACTCGCCATGGAGCCAACTTTCCAACCCCTTGATGGTTAACTTCCTGTGTCACTTTAAAGGGGCTACAAGAAATATATGGTCAATATCACACATGTGCACTTTATAATATTTAAAGTGTATTTCTTAAAAACAACATGTAAGTCTTTTTAAATTCTATATTTTCAGTTTATGACAACATCTCTTCCATTTCCCCCCTCCAAATCCAAACCCTTCTATATACCCCTCCCTGCTCTCCTTCATATCCATAGTCTTTCTTCTCAGTAATTTCTATTGCATGTGTGTATGTACATATACTTATATACTCCTAAATATAATTGTTTTAAAACTATTTTGAGCAATTTCTGTATGTGATTGGTATATTTAAGCAATGTTTAAAGAGGATTTTTCTAAAATACAATTAATATTTATCATATTTATTAATCTTCTTATTTATCTGTTTTCTCTTCTTTTCCTTCATCTTCTGAGTTTAATTGAGTATGTTCTATGATTCTATCTTTATATTTCCTCTTAACTTGTCTGTTCCTTATCTTTTAGGTTTTTGAACATTGGTTTGCAGTACACAATTGTACCCATCCCAAATCACCTGTCACACTCCACAGGACATTTGAGAACTTTAACACAAACATCCCCAGTTTCACCATCCGTGCGGTTCATGTCCCACACTCACTGTGACTACTTTTGAACATACTTATCTATTATTAAATCAATTTAAATAATAACAGCAAGAATGTAGGGTCTGGGGCTGGAAGGATGGTTCTGTAGTTATTAGCAGTGGCTGTTTTGGCAGATTACCTGAATTTGGTTCCCAGCATCCTCTGGTGGCGAATAACATTGTAGCTCCAGTTCACTGAGAGCTAATGTTCTCACTGGCCTCTGCAGGTGCCAGGCATGCACATGGTACACAGACATAGGTGCAAACAAAACATTTTTACACATAGAATACCATTAAAATTTTTAAATAATTTATGTTTTGCTGCTACTTATTCTTTTGAACTTGTGTGGGCCCCATCAGAACTCTTTTAATCCTTCCTGAAAGAAGACCTAACATCATCTATCCACTTTAGCTCTTAAATCTTTCATCTGCCCAACAAGTCACACTGAAGGACAGGTGACCATCAGAAGAACACTTAGAAACAGCAAGCAGACTGGTTTATAAAAGTGTATGGCTTTATGGTCTTCTAGTCAGGGCTAACTGGGAACCATTGCCTAGTTGACAAAAGTCACAATTTCCTCCAGTGCCTTTGTTTTTAGATACTTTGTCGTCCATCAGTTTCCCTGGAGACTTACTCTTTTCTGAGAAGAGCTGAGCCTGGCAGTGGATACCTGTAATCCCCATACTTGGGAAGGTGAGGCAGGAGCACTGTGTTGGAGGCCAGCCTGAGCCTACTTCCCCACATCCTCCCTGTGTCGTGTGTGTGTGTGTGTGTGTGTGTGTGTGTGTGTGTGTGTGTGAGAGAGAGAGAGAGAGAGAGAGAGAGAGAGNTGTGTGTGTGTGTGTGTGTGTGTGTGTGTGTGTGTGTGAGAGAGAGAGAGAGAGAGAGAGAGAGAGAGAGAGAGAGAGAGAGAGAGAGAGAGATCATTTCTTCTGTTGTCTAGTTAATGTGCCGGTGCAGTTTTTGGTCAACAGAAAGACCTCTAACTGGGTCTCTTAGCTTTTCCTTTACAAGTGTTTCTTAGATAGCCCCCTCTTCTACCTCCTAAGGTAGACAGGAAAACTGGATCATATGAAACTGGGTGTGTCCCTTCTGCTGCCTGGAAGTCTATATTGGACTGGAGTTGGTGAACTCCCTGCAGATGTCACAGGTATAGTGTCTCACTAACCTCAACTCTCTGTGTCCCTTCTTGGGTCTTGGAAATCACAGAAGATCACAACTAGATGGTTTACACCGTGAGTCTGAAGAACAAAGAACAGTGACACATCTCTATAAAAATGGGCCAAGAAAGATGTAGAAGCATCTCAGGAAAGATATTGACAGTCAAATTGATGGCCGAGAAAAGCAGCTTTGACAGCAGGGATCTGGACTGTGTAAACTGATAAAAGATGAAGACAAAAACAACCCCCACAAAGCCATGAGCCCTGAAAGTGAGCCGAAGAATACAGCACAAATAAAGATGTTGACATGCAGAGCAAAGGAAGGAGAGCTGGGATTTGATAACCAATTTAATCTGACAAGAACACAGAAGCCCCCATCCAGGAAAGTCCTGGAAGATGTAAACCTGGGAAATACTTCAGTTTTAGTTTTCAGTATTTCCTAAAATTGCTTTTAAGGCAGCTCTGTGAAACCTGATACCTGGCAGTCTATTTGCATTGGAGGCATTGTTTCTGAATGCAAGGCCTGGTCACTCAGGAGCCGTGATGCCTCAGATGGTCATTTGGAGCTAAATGGACTTTGTTGATTCATTTAGCAAGGAACCCAACGTATGCATAAATACTACCCACTCTCTAGACTTGGGTTGGCACTGTGGACTCAGATAGAGCAAGGAGTTCAAAGTCTCACAGAAGTCAGTGGTTAACGAGCAAAAGACAAAATAAGTGGGCATTCATTTAGAGGCTAAAAATTAAATCTATTAGTTCATCATGAACATAAAATCTGCTTTGAGTCAGCTGAGTTCCACCTGGAGACAAGGCTCATGGGTTCCTGAAGACAGCCTGCTAAGTCCACTCCACTCCACCCAAACTCTGCTAGTCTAGTTACACCCCCACCCAAACTAGACATTTAGAGTTAAAAATAACAACATCCAAGCTTGCCTAGTGACCTACAGACCTGAGAAGATGATGAAGCTGAAAATCTTTAAAATAAACAGGATGTAAAATTCCGGAGTGAACCCACGCAAGGCCTATAAGTGGCAGAGGGAAAGATTAGATCGACGTGATGTGGAAAACTGTAAACTCGCCGCTCCCCCATGGTCACTCAGTGTTAAAGGGAGGCTGGGCCTGAACTGGGGTTGTAAAAACTGGTTTGGGCACTCAATCAGTGTACCCACCATTCTGGGCTGATGGCTGATGCCTGTTTTTCCCAAGTTGTGAGATAAACTGCTCTGATTTCCTGCCTCTGGGTCTCCAGGCTTCTTAATACGATGGGAGAACAGCTCTCACACTGAGTATGGTACTTGATCTTAATTGTCTCCTTGACTGGTTTTACCATCACCTTGGTATGGAGCCTTTGGGTATGATCATGGGGTGTTTCCAGAAAAGATTAAACGAGGAGGAAAAAACAACTATGAGTGTGGACAACAGTACCCCATAGGCTGGGGTCCCCAGACCAGAATCCATCCCTCTCTACCCTCTCTATGGCTTGGGTGCTGGTGCAATGTAACCAGCTGCCACTTGCTCCTGCCGCTGGGGTTTTCCTACCATGGTGGACTATATCCTGAGATGGAACTGCAAGCCAAAGCCAGCCCTCCCTTCCTTAACTTCCTTGCTTTAGTGGTGTGTTTTGTCCCAGAAGAGGAACTAAACACATCAAGGCAACCAGCGGTGAAGTGTTGAGGAAATTAAACCACAAGAGACTTCCTGCTTTTCAGTTGTGGCAAAAGAGAAACAGAAAGGTGTGGCAGGAGTGAGTCAGTGGGATAAGCAGGTTAAATGCGTTGGTGCGGGGAGGATGGAAAAAGGCAGCGTTCCTGAGGTAGAAGCATGCGTGACGATGATGCTGCACAGAGACCAGAGACAAGGGAGGACAATGGGCGTGAGACCAAACAAACATCGGTGCAGCTTTCAGGGAAAGCGAGGGCTGCAAGATTGAGACCTCATGTGACAAGAAGCCTTCAGCAGGGAAAGAAAAGAAATTCTCCACGCTAAGGACAAAGAATGTTTTCGGGGCTGGTGGCAGCTCTCAAGAATGTTTGGGTTGTAGTTCAGAGTAGATATATGTGGTGACTCTGAAGACGGCCACTCAGAAGGTCACACAGAGCCATTGTGGAGAATGCTACTTCAGGGAACCCAGGTGTGACCACGGAGAAGGAGAAACCCTCTGATTTCCTGCGCTTTGAGGAGAAATCAAAGCTAGGAACTGGCATAGGCCATTAACATGGGCCTTATCATCCCAAGGCTTCGGTAGAGTCCCTGAGTCCGCAATCTCTGTCCTTTAACCCCTGCCAAAATTTCTCTCAGAGAAGTTACTCCTCAACTCCTAAAAGATTCTATTCCATTCTTGGAACTGCCTTAGCAGTTCATTTTTCCTTTTTAATTTTTTATTAAGTTGGAATTCAAATATCTGAAATATTTATTCAGTAGTCATTATTCAATCTTAGGAGATGGCATAGCAAGTCCACCTGTGAGGCGTTAAGCAGCCCAGAGTCAGCCAGTGTTGCTGAGGGAGAGCATCTCTGGTACACATTAGACTTGGCGCTCAGAAGTTTCAGGTAACACTTGGCCTTTCAAGCCCCCTCTCTCCTCCCTTCCCCTCCCCCCAGATCCCTGGATTGTTCGTGGTAGCCTGGCAAAGCCTGCATATCTGAATGAGGCAACCACAAACCTTATTGATCATCCTTAATTGAAAGCAAAACAGATATAAGTGTATTGTTCAAGGCTTCACATACCTACAACATTCCCCCTGACAAGATGTAAAAGACAATGCAAGAGTCATGAACAGTACTCTTAGAAATACAACAAGATCTTGTTTAACTGAGAAACGGGGATGGGCAAACTGACCTAGTGGGCTGTGTGTTTTCCATGCTAGCGTGAGGACATGAGTTTGGATTCCTAGATTCCACATAAAGGCAGACAAGACACAGCCATGCACATCTTTAATGTCTATGGCGAGATGGAGGCAGAGACAAGAAATTGTGTGGAAAGCTCATGGACCTGACTGCCCCCCCACCCCTCATGCACACGTATGTTGTACACACACATATACATACACAAATGCCTTTTAAAAATAAATATACTCTATTTGCAATTAAAAGGGAATTATTTGGGTTTCTGATACTGGAAAATGCCATGACATTCAGTCTGAACAAATGCAACCCATAAATGAGGTGTGTTTTTCTAATAAGGCGAGCTGTGTTTAAATCCCTGCCATATTTTGAAATAAGGATGACTGCAATGGAATTTGCATGATGCAAAAAAAATACCCAAAACAGTTGTGGATGCTTCTTAATGGATTAAAATGATTTCCTGTACAAAAGCAACCAGGGAGGACTCGGAATGACTGTATGTAATTGTCTGAATTAAAAACTAATTACCATTGTCCCCTTAAAAGCATCGCTTGTCCTGTGGAGAACAAGGAGCATGGTACACACGCTGCACTTTGGCAGCGGCAAAATGCCTGTTAAAGTGTGCCGTGAAATATGACCCAGAAAATTGGTTTAAATTGACTTGCAAATGGCACGGGAGCATGGATTAAAAACTAGTTAAATCACGAGAAATATCAGGGATCATCACTGTGGTGGACACTTTGGATTTGGGGTCTTCAGCTGCGTTCGACCTTTTGATTAGAGGTATTTGCATATTGACAGTCTGCAAAGGGGGCAGCTGAGACAATGCCAGGTTCACTGAGAACTCAGGAGCAGCATGCTGGATTAGTGATGAGCACAGGTGACTGGGCTCTCCCCAGCAGGATGCGGCATCTGTGTCCACTCCTGGGGAACACTGGCAGGCTCTGTGACCGCTCTGAAGGAGAGATCACAAAAGTGACCATCTTGTCACTTCCTAGCCCAGAGCAAAGCTCTTCTACTCCTGTCTCACCCAATAGTCTCATTTGCTCTTTCTGGACACAATCTTTCTGCTGTGAGAAACTCAAAGAGACACGCAGGGCATCAGAAGGCTGAATAGCTAAGCTCCTAGTGACGATCAATATGACTTACAGATCTCGCAAGGAAACTGCCTGGCCAAACATTGACTCTGAAGAACACAAGACCAACCACAACCTAATGGCAAGAGAATAAAAACCAAATCACAGGGTTGATCCCAGGGTGACCCTAAAATGCATAGAATGATGAATAATTATAATAAATTTGGATTGGGTTGTTACTACACACCTGTACATTACTCATAACTAATTATTCAACAGTTTTGTTTCAAACTTTACATAAGACATAAAAAGCCCATCAACAAAATAAATATCCACCTTAATTTACATGAAAAAGTATTTGAGGGTGCATAGATGGATATTGGATAATTCCACACAGATGTTTAATTATTAACCCTTAAAATTCTTTCATAAACCTATCTTGCCTCGATGTGATGTTGAAAACCTGTAATCTCAGGTGAAAAGTCGGATGCAAGAAGGTCATGAACTTGGAAGCAGACTGGGCTAAGTGGGAATTTTCTTTGTTTGAATCTCCAACAGAGCAGATGTTAGGACTACAGGGGAAAAGAGCGAATCTCAACTGAGGAGTTACCTCCATCTGATTGGCATGTGGCCATGTTTGTGGGACAGTTCCTGGGTTGCTGATTATGTGGGCAGCCCCCTATAGGTGGTACCATTCTTGGGCAAGTGGGCCCAGGCTGTATAAGAAACACAGTTGAGCAAGCCAGAAGAAGTGGGTCATTAATGGCCTTAATCCATGGCCTTTGCTCAGTTCCTGCCTCCAGGTTTCATCCTTGACTTGACAGGTTAGATGGTAACCTGTAAGTCAAATAAACCCCCTTTCCCCCAAGTTGGTTTGGTCAGTGTTTTTATCATAGTAACACAGAAACACACCAGAACAGTTATATATAATGTGTATATTATATACCTATGTGTTTCATTGATTAATGTTCATATGCATTATATATAACATAACTATGTTACATAAAATATAGCATGTATATAACACACATGCATATTACATAAATATGTTAGGGCCACTAAAATGGGGAATTGCATTCTATTTACTCAATTTTATAGTTTTATTTAAGACAAATATTTGGCTTTTAATGATAGTTAAAATCAGAACTTGTTTTTATTATTTCATGATGATGGGTGATAGTATTGCAAGAATGTAAGATTAAATTTTGGTAGTCATCCTCAGACTTAGTTATATTTAAAGTAAGAAGAAAAGAGTCTGAAACAACAGAATTTCTTAAATATAAACCAAGCGTCACTATTGTATGTGATGAACCCTGACAAGCCTGCAAAGCAGCTAACTCGAGGATGAATAAAGTGTTCTTAACCCACAGCAGGTACCCATCACTTCCTGCTACTTGACTGATTGGGAAACCATCCCCACAGATGGTCCATGATGTGAAGACAGACCACCCGGCACACCTCCTGCCACAGAGTACAGCCACAAAGAAACATATTTACACAAAGCAGCACCCAGAAGGGTCCTTCAAACTTGTCCTCGTCAGCCCTCATCTAACGGTGACGGCTTCAGACATGGTTCTAAATGTCCCCCCATTCAATCTGGATCTGGGTTTCAGATGTGATAATTGATTCAGGACTGAATTCAGTTCTTTAAAGAAAGGATATAAAGGTTAAAATTTGAGCTAACTTAATTTTTTTCCCCAGTACCCATGGCGAATATTCCAGGAAAGATGCTGACACCGCAGAACCTCACAGAGCGTTAACAACAGGTTTAGATTTACTTCTTCCAAAATTGTATGGATAAAAAAGTAATCATGAAGAACAGCTGGACACTTCAAATAGCTCAAGCTTTGAAACTGCCTCCTCCATTTAAAAAAAAAAAAGCAAAGCAGATAAAAATGCCAAATGCATCTCTCTTTCTCCTACATTCTGGACTTGGGACCTCTGCTCTCCATGGCCCACAGGATAGTTGCCACCCTGTCAAGATTCCTGGACTTCTTTCCGAGTGTTCTCTGTTTCTCTGCTGCTCAAAAAATTGGAAAGAAGAGGAAGGAAGTTTTTCAGGGAACCCAACCACCAGCATGATGGGATTGAGGAAGGAACGAGGTCAGGAAATGGTGCTGGTTGGGGTTTCTGGAGTCCTGGGACATGTAGGAGGGCTCCTCACTGCTGTCAGTCAAGTCAATTGGATTCAAATGAAGCAGAATGAGAGAAAGAATTATTCCTCCTATTGTCTCCTTTATGCCAAAATATATCTGAACTAGAAGAAAAAACATGGATAGCTCATGTTCTCTAGTTCTCTTGATAGCTGTTCCAGTCCTTGTCTGTACTTGATTTTGTAGTACACATACATGTATGCATGTGTGTCTTGTGAGCACATGTGTGTATGTGTGATTATGAGTGTGTGCCCATGTATGGGATGTATGCATGTACGGCTCCAGGTTGGACACTGTATCACAGATAATGACAGCATCTTTGAAACAAGAATGAACCTGCAAAAATCTCCTCAATGAACCACTTAAAAAATGTTTCTCGGGTTGGAGAGATGGCTCAATCATCAAAGATGCCTTTAATCATTGAACCTGACAACCAGAGTTCAATCCCTCTAGTATCCACATGGTGAAAGGAGAAAACCAACTCCTGGAAAGTTGCCTTTGGACCTCTATGCATGTGCCAAGGCATGCATATCCTCCCTACCTATGAATAAGTAAATCTAATAAAATATTTTAAAAAATGTTTCATGAGACATCCAGCCAGAGAAGTAAAATACCAACTTTAGGACCAAAAATGTGACTGGGGATATTTCATCAATTTCATAGCAACTCAGAAGATCTCCAGAGGTGGGAGATAATTAGTTTATTGTGTAGGGTCACCAAATTCCATGACACACACATTCAGCAGATAATCACAGAAATGGAAACTACAAATCAATATACCTACTGGCAGATATAGTATTATTCATTAATTTCAACAAAAATAGAAAATTCAGCCCAAAGATACATGAAGTACATGGCACAGTTCCTTTTAGAAAAATTATTGTTTTTAATTTTACCGCATTGAAAAGTTATTTATACTGTGCTTAAAATAGATTGGTTTTCAGAATTTCAAAATAAATATTTTCCCAATAGGATTAATGAGCTGACATCAAATGCAACTAAAATGACACTCTCTCTACCATGGAAAATGGCTGACTCATTCCCATATTTACATAAAAATGAGGATGTTCAATGGATCAACTGAATCTTCAAAATAAAATCAAGATAAAGGTAGTGAATGAGCAAAAGTTTGTAATAGAGTAATTCAGCACACACTGCTTTAAGATTAGGATAAAATAAACATAAGGCAATCAAACAGAATACAGAATTTGGAAATAAAACTATATAAATTCTATCTACACTCAGTTGATATCTGATACAGATGAACAATTTTAGAAGGTAGCTGAACTCTTGGAAGTTTTCTGTGTGTTCCATATAAAGGCAAAAACTTCAGTCATGTCCCCTAATGCATCACACAGAAACTAAATAATACTTAGAGGTTATAGATTGAAGTACAAAAAGAAGAAAGAAAGAAAGAAAGAAAGAAAGAAAGAAAGAAAGAAAGAAAGAAAGAAAGAAAGGGAAGAAAGAGAAAGAGAGAGAAAGAAGGAAACAAGAGAAAGAAGAAAAGAAAACCCTAAAGATACCATAAAACTTTTCCAGATAACCAAAGATAATTTTTTAAATCACCGTTTAAAACAATATTCATAGCCTGGCAGTGGTGGCATACATCTTTAATCCCAGGGTGGTAGAGACAGGCAGATCTCTTTGAGTTTGAGACCAACCTGGTCTACAGAGCAAGTTCTAGGACAGCCAAGGCTACACAAAGAAACCCTGTCTCAAAAACCAAAATCAAAACAAAACATACAAAAACATTTTTAAACTTGAAACGAGAAAAGATCTCTTCATCGTTACACATAAATCACTAGTTAATATATTAAAATGTTATATTCATATTCATCAAAAGAAGTAATTAAATTATAGAAGCACAAATTGAGATTATCTAGTAATATGTAACTCCAGCCTACACAAACTTTTGTCCAGAATGTATTTGAAGAGTATGTGGCTTACGGCAATGTGTGCACATGTGCAAATGGGTTCAGATGCTCATGTGTGTGTACACGGAGAAGAAGAGGACGTTGGTGGCCTTCCTCTATCACTTTCTACCTTATCCCTTTTTAGACGGGGTCTCTCACAAAGCCTGGAGCTCACAGAGTTCCTTGTTGAACTTAGAGCCTAGCTTATAGCCCTAGATGCGTACTCAAAGGAAATAGGTTCACATTTCTTTCAGATACATGAGAGTGTTCACAGCAGAATTGTCTGTGATGCTTCTTGGGTAGAACATCCTCTACTATGTTCAAAAGTAGAATGTAGAAATAAAACACAGTGATGCTGAGCAGAAAGTGCTGATGATGTGCCAAGACCCAGATAGATTTTACAGATCTGGTGCTGGGTCAGAAAGGCTATGCTCGTCACGATTTCCCCTGTAAAGAGGAAAATAAAGTACTTGGGAACTACTTCACTATAGTAGTCTTTGGAGAAGAGCACAATGACAGAAGGGTCAGGAGAGATTTTCTTTGGTAAAGTTATGTCTCACAGGGGCAGTCAGATGAGTTAGTCCTTCTTGAAAATACAAACAGTTCTGCATTTATGACTTTTACATTTTTTTGTTTCAAGGGTATACTTCAAATACAAGTGGGCGGTGGAGGTAAAATGTCAACCAAAACATTACTGGAAGATTTACTTTGGTAGCATGTAACCATCTGGTCGATAGCTTTAATGGAAATGTAAATTCAAAGGCAATCTAAGTTGCTCTCACGAAGGAAAAGTCAAGAGGATTTTTGCTTTAAAGTACAATTTACACCATTTTATAGAAAAGCAATAAGTACAAGGAGACATGAGGAAAGGAAAACGGATTGAAGAGCTGGAACAAAATGAACCAAAAGCAAATCTACATGTTGTTTGAGCTGTTTGAATGGCCAGGGAGTCCACACTACACTACAGTCTTTCTAGTTAAAACTGGTTGAGACGAGGGGTGTAGGGCAGCTGGTAGCTTGCTTGCCTCTCATGTACAATCCTTAGTCGCCATTCCTAGAGCCATAAGCAGGTCTATAGTCTCTGCAATCAGGAGTGGGGACAGAAGGATCTGAAATTCAAGATCATCCTGTGCTACATAAGTCTTTGAGGTTAAGCCTGGACAACAGGCAAAATAAATAAATAAATAAATAAATAAACCTGGTTGAACAAATATCTTATAACATCAATGATAGCAATGACAAATGGCTCACTTCCAGAATATAGGAAAACTGATAAGCCAATAATTAAAAGTCAAATAATAAGTAAAATACAAAATAGGCAAGAATAAAAAGCAGGACCATTCCTCCGAGTATATTCAAATGGTGATTTAATCATGCAGAGGAGCCTCCATTTCAGACAGCAGAGAGATCGCATCAAATCACATTGAGAGATTGGCAATCGTTTAAATACTGCCAGCCTTAGGTCTGAGATCACGTGAGACAGCAGGAATGCTCAGTACTAGTGGCAGGAGATGTGTCCTAAGTCCCTTGGTAAGCTTTGCATCTGTATTTGTTAAACCTCAATACATTTGTGCTCAACAACTAAAGCCATTCTACCTCTATCTACATTCAGCACACTCACATATAAAGGACATTCCCAAAATATTTATAAAACAGGTCTTGAGAAACTGCTTAGCAGGTAAAGCCTGCCTATATAAGCAAGAGGATGTGAGTTTGGGTCCCCAGAACCTATGTAAACGCAGTGTGACTTACTCATGATTCCAGCCTCAGGAGATGAGGACAACTCTGGGTTTGAATGAGACACACTGCTTCAAAGAAAAAGACAGAATTCCTGGCATTGACCTTGGGGATCCACAAGCACATGCACACATATTTGCAGGCTGTATACATACACATAAGAAAAAAAAGGATATTTTAAAAAATATTAAAAAGCACCCTAACATTCAACCAAACGTCAAGGAGTTCCCCATCGATGGGGAGCAGTATAAGTTTCTTTAGGACACTGTATAATGGAGACCAAAAGTGAATAAAAACTGTACACATTAATACAAATGCAGACAAAAGGTGTGCTGAAAAAATAAGCCAGGTACTTAAAGAAAATATTCTGAACTCTTCGGTGTAATTTAGATTTTCAATGTACAAAATAAAATTTTGATCTTAAAAGTCAGAACACCAGTGGTCTTTTGGTTGCAGGGAAGGCAAGTTGGGGTACTGGCAATTTGTACATTGATCTAGTATTCATGTTTAATAATTCTTAGTACTAAATAATTTTCAGTTATTGTACTTTCCTGTAAGTAGTGTGCATTCCCCTAAGTGCCCTTTAATTGTAAGTATGCCATAATACAATGTCATAAATTAATACTTAATGTAAATTTTTTTCTTCGACTTAATTATCTAAAATAATATCTAATGTCAGAAAAATATTAAAGGCTTAAACTTTTCTAGAAAACTGGCAGAAATACAACAAAGTCCAAAAAAGTTCTGAAAATAACTAACTGATGTGTAAAGAAAGTATATATGAACAAGAGGCATACATATACACAGCAGTGTATACAATCATCATCACCAAATAAACACATCAAAACCTCATCAAACTTGATGGATTTGAATGTCAGTAGCTGATAATTCCTACTAGTTCAAAAAATGATACTCATTGGATCTGTGTAAAGAGGAATTAATGCTATTCAATCCCATGGATATGGCCACTGAGAAAAATTTGAACATAAGACCATGGCATGAAAATACAATGATGTTGTTTATTAAAATCAGAATCTGGGGTCCTGGGGAGAGAGCTTCTCAGTGGTAAAGGACATAGTTGTACAAAACATAAGAATCTGAATTCAAAACTCCCCAGAACCCATAGAAACAGCAGTTACATTAACTTGTATCTGAGATCACAGAGCTCCTAAGACAGTGGTAAACAGAGGCAAGTTAATCCTGGAACCTCACAGACCAGCTACTCTAGTGTATTCAGTGGGGAACAACAAAAAGCAAGAAACATACCAGTAGATGTAACCCTCAGGAGGAGGATCATGAGGTTTGAATTCTACACAGAGATCTACAGTCAGCTACAGAATGATGAAGGAGAAATAGTCTTTCCCAGAAGAGAGCACACCAATTGGTTATCCAATGCCAAACATTCAGCCCTAAAAACATATCTATATGTTACATTATAGGTACTCTGCAGACTGTATTTGTGTATTTTGGAATATACACAAATACATACACATGTATGTAACAACAATTATAAAAAAATGAATCACAATTTTGGAAAAGAATGAGGAGGAATAAGGGGAAGGTTTGGCAGGGGAGAGAGGAAGTTCGGGAGAGAAGACAAGTCTATCTTGCTCTTGGCATTTGTTTGTTTTTGTGAGATGATGGTTTAACTTGCTGTTTTTCTGTGAATGATCTTGATCCTCCTGCCTTCACTTCCAAATGTGGGAATGGCAGCTACGTGTCACCATGCTGGTCCAGCTTCAGCATACTTAGCAATGCTATTTTCATATAAAGGTTATGACATCTTAGCTCTTTCTTCCTTAAGCTAAGAGAAAATTTGTAGAGCGTTCCACCTCTTCAGGTGAAGACACGTTTCTTTGAAGGTGAATGATTCCCTCATTTTCTTCTCTTTCTATAAGGGTCTAAAATTAAACTTTACACTAATCATTTGAAAGACTTTGGCAATATGATGTATCACTAACAAGACGTTTCTATCTCTCCATTTATATATTTATATAGACTTTAAAATATGATTGAGACTCAATGTTAATAAAGGTTATTGAATCTGAAATGGTTTCTGTAACCTTCATATTCACCATCTATGTGTTGCTTAAATTCTTTATAAATAGCATATTTATAAAAAGCATAAATAAAATGCCTTATAAATATCATAATCCAAGTCAAGACTTTTCTGTTACCATACTAGCTTTGTACATTATTATTATTTCCTTTTATGTTTAAATAGTTTTTCCATTTACATTTAAATAGTTATAACTTTCCTAAAAAATAATAATCAAAGGACTAGAGATATAGCTCAGCGGCTACGAACTTGTATTTCTCTTGCAGGTGAACCAAGTTTGGTTCCCAGCACCCATGCATGGTTTACAACTGCCAGTGACTCCAGCTTCAGGGAATCTGATGCTCACTTTTGAGCTCCAAAAGTCTCTAAACTCAAGTATACACACACACACACATACACACACACACACACACACACACACACACACACTGGTGGGGGGTAACTAAGTGGTGTTCCTTGGATGTGTCGCTGAGCGTTAAAGTACCTGTCTGGCATTTGTGAGGAGCTGGATTGAAAAGAGACTCAACTCAGTTTGTAGAATTACTCTCTGCCAGCAAGAGCTCCAAGAAGACATGAGTCCCCTAGGCCAATAAAACTGGAGATAGATTTAAATAAGGAAATGCTGTCTTTGTTTCGTTTACAGGTGAAAAGAATGTATCACAGCCCTCAGTTGGATCAGAGTGGGGCTTAGAGTAAACTTGCCCTGATGTACCTCAATCATGGATGATCACCCCAACCACAATCCCATAAACTGACTAACCCCCTTTTATACATACCATGGCTGTTAAAACCTCTGACTGCCCAGCACCCTTGAACCAACCTTTCAAGTTTAAAATTTACAAGCAGAGCCAGTAGGTCATGGAGATTTAATTTTACCCCAAGACTTATTTGGGAAGGAATGTGGAGAGGCATTATCTTGCTACATCCCACCAATTTGCCAATCTCTCTCAAATAAGAAATATTCAAATTGCAAGCCATGGAGTCTCAGACTGAAAGAGAAAATGCCAGTTAGCTAAGATCCTTTGGCATTTATAGAATTTACTTGGCAAGCCTGTAATCATAATGTAGACTTTAATTCAGAAAGAAACTGATAGAAACAGTGTCTATATTCCTGACAATGATCCACACATTGGCCATTATGACCCCCCCAACAGCTCTGTCTGCTTCATAGTACATAACACACTCTAATTTCTGTCTCAATCTCTTTCTTAGAGAATAAGGAGCCATATTGTGTCTTGAAGTAATCACAAGGATGTTCTCAAATGCTGGATATACAACTGACTGAAGGAGGAACTGACCAAGTCACTGAATTCTAAACTCATCTTACATATTAAATTTTATTTTCTCTCTAGAGTATTCGCTGCTGTCTGTAGGGTTTTTCTGAGTGGCAATAACTTACTTGACTAGTTGTTACACTACTTATCTCTTGTCTACCCAGCTCACGATAAACTCTTGTGTTTTACTTAAAAATACATGATTCTGTAACTAAATAGCAGATCCTCAAAATATAACTTCCACTGAGTTGTGTTCTCCATGACAGTTACATTTATAATCTTCAGCCTTCTGCAGAGTTCTGATTAAAGCATTTTATCTTTGAGTCAAGGAGAGCAGTAAGAAATGAGACTAACTCGTGATAAATATTTCAGTAGGGATTGAACCCTTAGTACAATTAATCTTTTTCATGTAGTTCAAGCAAATTATACAGAGGTTGCCATTTTTGTATCTTTCCGTTCCCTTTGCCCTGACACCTTCCCTAACAAGGTATAAGAAGCAGTTCATCTGTTGGTGTATGAAAATAGCTGCCTTAGAACAATAAAGAAAGCGATCCTTAATTGTTTTCAACATGGCAACCAGTAATATCTTGCTTTAGTAGTATATTCAAGTTTATTGAAAAGCATAACCTTGTCTCAAAATCTCCATGGGATAAATGGATAGGAAATTATATTGGTTAACAAGGTAAAGGTATTTTTTAAAATATCATTATTGCCTGTTTAATATTTGAGAGCTAATTATGGTTCGGTGATAGACCAGTTGCCTAGAATGCCCAAAGCCTTGGCCCACCATACCACTTTATATACAATTCCGTTAATGTCCATATCCATAAGCCTAATTGATGTGAAAATTTTAATTTTCCTCTCTCTTCAAATTATCTTTTAAATTGTTCCCAATTTCTTTTTATGATCAGACTTGCTTTATTCTTCCTAAGTTTTCTTAATCTTGAATTTTTAATACTGTTTTGGTGGTCACTATCCAAAAGAAATAAGTGGTATATTTCAATAACATTATCAGGGTCACATCCAGATCTTGGTCTTTCACCTTTAGATGGCTGTCAGTTTACCAAGAAGATCTTCAGAATCTTCTCTCAATATTTCCCTCACTTCATCTTCTGGCCTTTGTTGTCACTACCCATTTATCTTCTCCCCTTCTCCTGATTCTCTTAGCAGGCCCACTATCTCACTTTCCCATTCCTAACCCTTATAAGACAGCTTTATAATGTTTTTTTAATCAATGCCATACTTTAATTTCAGCACTTGAGAGTCAGAGGCAGGTGGATCTCAGAATATGAGGCCAACCTGCTTTAAATAGAGTTCTTGGAGAGCCAGGGATACACTAACTAAAATCTTTGTGATTGAAAATGCATTTCAGAAGTCTGTACTCTACTTATAATAGAGCCATCTCCACTACATAGTCATTCATCTTTCCTAGAACTGAGTTTCCCACGTTTGTACCTTTATATATTCTGTATACTTTGAGGGTTTCAATTGGGCTTTTAGATTTGATTAGATAGTAGAGTGTGAGTCTTCATTTCTTAACCTGAAATGAAACTCACATCTTTTCCTGTTACTGGATTACCAATATCATCTTCCAGGGTACTATGATTTTCTATCTGCATATGAGCATTCCAATAAGGTCTTTCTGGCCCCACAATTCCTAGACTCCTAAACATGACATTTGTGAATATGAAGCAGAAGTTTTTGTTCTAAAAAATAGGATGGATATATTAAATTTTGACTGGTTTATAAGGCAAATCTTTCAAATATGAAATGTTTTAGTGTTGTCTGTGAAAAAAATCTCATTAAAATCATGTATTTCTATTTTCTTCTCTCCTCAAATTATTTTTATATGATTCCTAATTTCTTTTCCTATTCATATTCCTCTTTCTTTCTCTGTTTGCTTAGTCTTGAATTTTTCATACTGCTTTGGTGATGGAAAACAAAATGTGTAATATTTTTTGGTGCTTCTTCAGTGCCATGACCAAGTCTTTAGCTGCACTAAGGCTGAAGGTTGGTTTGTCCATTCATTTCCTAGTGTGTATTTTCTCATATATTGCTTTACCTGAACTTGAGGGGACTTCAGTGAATCACTAAACATTTTCCTCTAAGGAATAGACTGTGGGCTTGATGACTGAAGTCAGGAACTTCTCAAAGTAGGAGGCCATAACTATCCATGAACACGGGGTACATCCATTTTGTACTTTTGCTACAGACTCCTGGCTCATTAAAACTCATAAGCATAAGCCAACTATCAGGAAATAGCTAGGTGAATCTAACAGGAGACATTTCAGTTGTTTCACAAAGCAAGAATACACAGAGAGTTTTCAATCTCCCCTGCTATTTATTATAATAGTTCTATTTGAACACTTTTTTACAAACAAATCTCTGTGAATCAAAGGATCAAAACGACAGGGTCAACCTGTAAGCAGAAGACAGAAGTTCTTAAATGTTTGAAAGTTAGGTTAATTTTCTCAGGAACCAACTTGCAAGAGTCAGTTCTCTCCTTCTGCCATGAAGGTCCCAGAGGTAAAATCCAAAGCCCTCATTCTTGGTGGCAAGAGCCTTTGCCCCACTGATCCATCTTGCCAGCCACATGCTTAGATCTGATGCTCATTGCTCTTAGGACATGATGTGCCTCTTACATCTGTGCACAGAAATGCCCAGAATATAAAAACTGGCATTATTCGAATGTCTGTGTGATTGCTTTTCCACTTCCTTGGTTCTCATTTCTAGGAACAACACTATTCTCTATCGCTTGTTTTTCTTCTCCTTTTCGTTTCCCCTCTCTCATCTTGGTTTGTGTAACTTCATAGTTTGACACTTTCTTCCTGATACGGGAACAGATTTGCTTGTACCATGTACCACACACCTCTGACGTCACCTTCATCTTTTTGGTGCTTTTATTTTTGTATTAGTTTTCTTTCCTGACTTTAGTCAACAGCTTCTTCAATTTCAGCCTTATGGTGTTTATAATGTTATTTTAATTTGTCAGCCTCTCCAATTTGCCCATTCCTTTAAAGGAAAAAACAATCCACCTCATTGTTTATGTTGACCTAGAGGTCCTCACCTTGAGGTAATTCAAATAACATATGCTTTCTCATTTAACTGTCCTTACATTTTTTTCTCCTGATTTTTGTAGCTGTTATTGTATGTGCATAAGTCTAATACTGGCATCACTTTGGTGACTATAATTATTTGACTCAGAATATTTGTTAACATGCTGAATTGGTGTAGAAGTTGGGAGCCGTGCAGGGAGAATGTGCTGCTTCAATGCTTTTTTTTTTTAATCAAATTGTCATCTTCTAGCTTTCTGCAGTTGATGAGACATCCGGAAGAGCCACAGGGCTCAGGAGTTTTATTTCCCCTCCTGTCATTCACCAAAAAGCCTGTCAGTCAATATCACACGACTGAATCAAATAACAAGATGATGCTCCTTCTGCTCTGCCCCTCCCTGTTCCAATTACCTGCAGTTCTCTCCTCTTCCCCTCACCCTGTCCTGGGTGGTCAGTAGGATGAATCACTAACTCAGAGAATAAAGAGACACCAGTGCCCAGAGGGTTTTCGGGTGGGAAGAGGAGAGAAAGAACTGTCAGAAAATCTCCAGGTTTGGGGCTTGTTTTTGCATCCTTAGAATGGTATTTGTGATTAATATTGATCTCACAAAGTATTAGAAATGTGGATCAAGACTCAAATCCACACCAAAGACCACAGGCACGCATTGTGAAGGCAGGCTTAAAAAACAAAACAAAAACCAAAAAAAAAAGAAACCTGCACACCAGGTGCTAGCCCAAGAAGTATGGATGCCACATAAGACACTGAGATGCAACATCTTCCCCAGAGGAAGGTAGAGGCTTGCTTCCAGTGATTTCATGCATGGAGTCCTGCAGTTGCTAGACCTGTGTCAAGCACCCATGGTGTGCATGCCATGACACATGTTAGCAGGTCAGATGACAACTTTTGGGCAATGGTTGTCTCCTTCGCCCTGTGGGTCCTTGGGATTGAAGCACCCTTACCCACTGAGTCATTACCCCAGCCCAGTTTAGCATATGTATCCTTTCATGTTTTGTGTATATGTAATTTTGTTTTTCATTTTATTTTCTCACATAGTCATGCAGAGACTCAAAAGCTTTCTCTTTACCAACAAGGAGAATTTTATAACATAATGCGTTCTTCTGTTATTCTTTTTTTAAAAAAATATTCTTTGTCTTTCACATCCTGCATCGCGGTTCCACTCATCTCCTGTCCCCTCACATCTGCCCTCTGACCCTGCAACCGCCCCTCAAAATAAAAGAAAGTAAAATTCAAGATTAAAAAAAGAAGAAACGGGAAGTCTCATCACAGAAGCTGCAGTGTGTTACAGCAAGTCACACAGTAAACCCCTTTATCCACACATCTTTACATGCATTCCTTCATCGTAAGGACCTTGCGACTACCCAGGCCCAGAGCCAGGGTTAAGTGTTGGTCCACCCCAACATCCACCTCATCTGTGATCTGCTGGAGTACAGGTGGGGGGGGGGGACAGTCATGTGGACCCAGGGCTGTGGGATCTTCATGACACAGGGCAGCAATGGGATGTCCATAAAAAGTCCCAGGGAAGGCCCACTGTTGATAGCGCAGCAAAGACCAGGGGCCTCTAACCAAGTCTTTTACATGCTTCATGCATTTCTCCTCTGTGGCTTTCACTACCACTGTATGGATTTTCTCGTGCTCATTGTTTTAGACAGTGTTTTGAAGAAGACTCCTCTTCATGGCTTCATGAAGTAAGTTTAGAATTGGACTTTGTAACATTCAGGGCAAATGAATGTTTAAGGGTGCTGCGTCATCAATTGCCTTGTGCAGAAGAGACACTTCCCTGCGACTCTAACCAATGTGGGATGCTTTGCATCATCTCTGCTAGTAGCTGTCATCAATAGTCACGGTTGTACCAAGGCAAGAACTCAACAGGGGTGAATTGATTTTTCAAAATTGTACTTTTAAAATGACTATAAAGGAAAAATATCATTGTGAGTTTAACGGTGATTGATAGTTAGTTATCTGTACAAATTCTTCCATTGTTTTTTTTTAAACTGGAGTTCTATTTTTTTTAAAAAATATATTTTTTAAAATTATTATTTTAACATGATTATGTTGCATTATCTCCTTCTCTGAAATGGATCCCTCCTTATTTGAAATATCTTTCATTTTGTCATTTGCATTTTAATTTGTTCAAAGTCATTTTATATTAAAAGAAATATATTAGTTTTTTAGGTAATAAAAATCTATCAGTATTTTATAATATGGTCTCTCAGTCTACTGTCAAAATATGAAATTCCTTCAACCACCTAAAATTATACTTCTGCTAAAATTATATCTCTGCTTTAATATTTGTATAGATTTATTTCCCTGAAATTACATGGTAATACATCTATACTTAATGTGATGTTAGATAGGATTCTAACATAACTCTACAATTTATCCAAACACAATTTATTGAATTAATTATCTTATCCATCACTTGAAATTCCAATTATATTATGTAATAAGTGGTTATAATAAGTTTTCAGGCCTATTTCTCATGTGTATAGTCATTTCCACTTCCCTGTTTGTCTTTTTCTGGGATGGATTTTACTCTCATTGCCTTTGTGAACACTAAAATCTTCTATTTGCCCCATCCTTTTCCTTACAGGTGACCTATGATGGATACTTCTCATGTATCCACACTGAAATGTTAAGGAGAATTAGCTTGGAATCAGTATCAATATTTTATTAAATCTATGAATCCAAAAATGTAAAAGGAATACATTTTAAAAAGAAATTATCTCTTAGCAAAATGTAATTTTGTTACTCTATATGACCTAGTGTCAAGTCGAGCAGAAGAATATATCTGGTGCCATCTTAACTCCCAAATAACTAATTTTTATTAAACTGACAAATAGATCAGGTCACGCTACCAAAGAATACATCTTTAAAGCAATTTTTGTTTTTGTTTGTTTTTTGTTTTTTTTTTCTTAAAAAAAAAAACCTCTGTCACTCAAATAAAGGGCTGTAACTATTCTATAACAACAACAACAACAAAGTTGTAAATGAGGTTTTGTCTGAGGCCTGTCCTTCATCTCATGACTGTCTTTGTCAGGATAAAACTCTCCAGTTTGGTACAGCATTGTCTTCTCTTCCTCTTGTTCTGGGATTCACCCTAAAAAGTTATCACCACACTCAAGGTCACCTCGCTTTCCTCCTGTGTTCTAGATTGGTAGTTTCACACTTTTATACTTAGGTATGTGATCTAGTTAGATTTAGTTCTGTGAAGGCTGTAAGGTCTGCGTCTAGATTTTTCTGTGATAAATGCACATCCGATTGTTCGAGCAACACTAACTGAAAAGACAGTGCTGTCTCCAGTGATTTGTCTTTCTTCTTTTGTCAAAGATAGTTGGCTATTTCTGTGCAGATCTATTTCTGGTCTCTCTATTCTCTTCCACTGATCTATGCACTCAGTCTTTAGCCGGCACCACGGGGGCTCCTCACTGGGGTTTTTATAGTAAGTCTTGACGTCAGGTGATACACTCTTTTGAAATTCACTCTTTTGTTTCAACAGAACTGCCGGCAACACACAATGGTTCTGTTTATGACATTTTCTTTTCTCTACTTTCTAATGGTACAAAAGTGATATGAATTAAATAAATGGGTGCGATATCTTAAAATTTGATCTTTCCTGGACTTGGCAATTGCATGGAAAATACTTGTGACACAGGGAAGTGGCAGTAAGCTGTCAGGAACCATGAACACAACTGCCATGTGTTGTGTTGCTAAGCTTGGATACTCTGGTTGGACATATTAAGTGCATTTTCTTTGTTTAAATATCTTAAAATGAATTCACAGCTCATAATGTTATTGTAAGTTGGGAAGCATCTACATTGTGTTCACTGTCCCAGATCTTTTGTCTTATTAACTGTAGAATCAGTGTGTCATGTACACAAATACCTTGATGGAGAGAGGTATTTTGAGAGGCACTGGAAGAATTTAAAGATCAAAGCAGGAGAATTGACATCTTAGCAGTATTAAATCTTTCGGTCTTCAGTGAATTAGTTCTTTGATGTAGTTTTTGAGTTGTGTAATTATCAGCATGTAGACTCTACACATCTTTTGCTCGACTTTTATCTAAGCGTTTAATTTCGTTGAGTGTTGCATTAATAGTGTTGATGTTCATTTTATCTTCTAGTTGCTGATCGCTGTACATCGCAAAGCAATTTTATATATCAAATTGTCTTCTATGACTTCACCTGCCCTTTGGTGCATTCTAGGAGTTTTTCTGCAACTTGAAAGGGAGCTGAGTTCCAAAACTTTCCTCTGACCTCCAGACACATGTGCTGTTACACACACACACACACACACACACACACACACACAACCTCACACTTATACACACATCAAATAATTATATAAAATGGAATTCCCTATATTAACCATCCAGTAAATGCAAACAAGGAAATATCTATGTTATGCTGTGCCATTCATTCATTCATTCATTCATTTAATTAATTTTCCCATTCTATGACCCTACCTAGGGCAAGCAGTTGGATGTTGCATAAATTTCTGAGAGAGGAATTTCTTGCATGTTTTTAATTTTAGAGGGTCGATGGCCTGTTTGTCAACAAGAAATGATATAGTCCTGGTAAGTTATGATATATATTATTTGTCAGATTGTAGAAATTCCTCTCTTCCTAGATCATTGAGAGATTGTTATCAATGAGTTGTGGTAGATCATGTGGAACTCTTATTACAGTAAAATTTACCTTCATGATGAATTATATGGTTATAGTTTTAAATGGTGGCTCAATATGCTATACTTAGTATAGGAGTACAGATCCAAAATATGTGATTTATGCATCATTAAATTTGTTATGCTAATGATAATGAAAAAATTTATTCTTGATATTGACCTCCCCTCAGTTTTACTCTACCATTGACCTAGTCTCTGCTATACTCTATCAGGGACTTGCCCTCTGTTATGCTCTCCCAGGGACTTACCCTTGGCTGTACTCTACCAGTGACCCTATTCTGAGGGTGTTCTTACAGCTTTTTATTTGCTCAATGTCTTTAATTGTCTGTTCTTCCTATTCAGCCTTTTCTGACTGTCTGTTACTTTGAGTGAACTTTGGAATTTTATGACTCCTAAGAAATGAGTTTGTTTTATGTAACTTGCCATATATGAGGCCATAGATTTGTGTATTACTTTGTTGTTGCTTAATATTAATAGAATCAATATCACTTTTGATGTTGACAATTCATATTCTTTTTGACTTAGCCCATCTAAGGATTTATTGGTGTGTGTTGTCTTCTTAAGAACAGACTTTTGGCTTCATAGAATATTTTTTCAGTTTTTTTTTTTATGTTTCTGATTTGTGGAAAGTTCTTTTCTTCTATATATTTTTTTTTCTAGCTTTAAGCTTAAGTTGATCTTATTTTCATAAGTCAGAGTCCTGGGTAATTGGATTTTTATGTTTCTTCCTTTTTCCTCACTTAACTGCTGTGGATTTCCCACTGGACATTGCTGTCGCGTAGTCCAATATTTCAATAAGTAGCATTTATTTCATTTCATTCAGATAAAATTTCCCTTGAAACGTGTTATTTTGTTTGAACATTCTGTTTTGTTTTTCTTTGTTCTTTTTTCTTTTTTTGTGAGAGAAAGTATCACTCTATAGCCAAAGTATCTCAGAAAGCATTATAAAGCTCTAGAAGAGAAATGTGACATCCTTTGTTTTATTATCTATTCTCTCTCTCTCTCTCTCTCTCTCTCTCTCTCGCCTCTCTCTCTCTCTCTTTGTCTTTGTCTCTCTCTCTCTCTCTGTGGTGTGTGTGTGTGGTTTTCATGTGTATACCACAATGTATAAGCAGTAGAGGACCAACTCACTGAGACTGGTTCCCTTTTTCCACCTCATTGGTCTTCGTTGCTCCTGGGAATCAAATATAAGCCATCTGGCTTGATGGCAGTCACCTTTACCAACTGAGCCATCTTAACTACTTCCTTAATATTTCTTAGTGACCGTGTTTAAAAGCTCTGCACTGTGGACACTCAATTAGAAAGAAATAGGAAAGAAAGCATTGGATACAGTTTAGAAGTACTTCCAGTCTCCTCCTGTGTTCTAGTATGATGGTCATTGCATCTGTGGCTCCTGCACATATAAAACACTAGTAGGATGGCTGAAAATGAGCTTGATTTGATTTTAATTAATGTTACTTTAAATGTCGAGATGAAATTAATGTAAAATAAATTCCCATTAAATTTAAATTTAATGCTGTTGCCTCCATGGGGCTCCATTTCACATTAACAAATGTGTCAAAAAGACACTATGGCCAAACTGCAATGTTCAGGTTGCAGGTGTACATTGTTTCTAGGCCCTCACCTAAAAGCTTCTCTACAGTCAGAAGCAATGAAGTAATTTATTTCAGGTGGATTTTGGTGTTGCTGTTAATCTCTGATGTAACATGGTAATGTGATATTTAGTATTTTATATAGATCACTTAAATTGATGTGATACCTATCAAACTATAATTTTAATCAAATGAAATCACTGTTTAAATTATTACATGATTATATAGTTTCTGATAAAAAATCAAGTATGAACAAATTTTCAAATTTTAAGCAAAGGTACCTGAAAAAAATGGCTCCAGTAGTTAAGAGTTGCTCCTCTTGCAGAGGACCAGAGTTAAGTTTCCAGAACTCATATGATGGCTCACAACCTCCTGTAAACCCAGCTTTAGGATACCTGATACCATGTTCTGGCTTTTGTGGGCATCATACACACATGTGCATACTTAAATGTACACACACACACACACACACAAGATTAAAATTCTAAAAGGAATAAATTTAAAGCAAATTCAACGAATGACTCCAAATTGAGAAGACATTCAAGAAATGGATCAAAATAAAATTTAAAAGACTGAAAGAAAAATCATAATTACAATATGAGTAGAAATTACATTTTTTTCTACATTAGAGCCAAATTAAAACATGGTTATAGAAGACAGACAACACTAAGATTGATATTCTGTAAATCAATATTAAATATATCTCTTCAACAACCCCCCCTAAGAAAAAGGGCTGATAAATATTATTTCCAAAAATTAAAATTAAATGTGCAAATTTTCAAATGACTCTTGGAAAGTTTTGAATGTGGAACATTGGCTGCTTAAAAGTATAGTGGTATTTAGCAAAAATAATTGAAAAAGATAATTAATGGCTAGACATAGAAAAGAAAATCATGAGTTTTAGTCACAATAGTTCATATAGAAAAATGCTGTAAATTATCCTACTTGACAAAAAGTGAAAACCTTCACGAATCCCTTGACGATTTATTGGATAAGACATCTTCCAAGGAGGGGGGAGGGTGTTGAAGTTGGGAATGGAAATCCACAAATAGTAGTCCAGCACTTGGCAGGTGAAGACAGGAGAATCCTGCACCAATAGTCTGGACTACAGAGGAAGAGCCTTCTCACAATGCAGGGAGTGGCAAGGGGTTCAGGGTGAGCATAACCACAATAATGCATGATGTATCCCAAAACAGGTAAGAGAGGAACGTGAAATGATGGAGGACTAAGGTGACAGATGCACTCACTAACCTGAACTGATAATTACATAAAGCTCACAGGAATCAAAACATCACATTATATTTAATAAATGTATGCCATTACTGACTCGATAACAAACAAATTAAAAACTAATACATAAGTCGAAGTAAGTGATTAGAGTCTGGAGAGGCATGCAGTGGCAGCAGATGTGGGGAAAATATGGAAATGTTGGTGCTCTCTATACTGTTCAATCTCTTGTGGATTGGGGGGGGAGCTTTTCATAACAGCAATTTAAAAAAATCTTAAATTTTCTTTACAAATCAAGTGACTGAAAAATATTAAAAATAAAATTTTTTTATTCTTAAATAATCATGCACTGTAAGGTTCACATCCCAGTCATGAATTCTGTTTATAAAACATATCAAGTGACAACTTAAAATTTGTAGTTCAATTATATATAAAGGCAGAGAGTTGTCTTGGCTTGCAGAACACAGTCCATCATCATGGGAAGCCAATACAGCAACTCAGGGCAGGAACCTGGTGGCAGGAACTGAAGCAGAGGCAATTGAATGTTTCTTTTTGGCTTGCTTGCCACTGATGGTCAGCCTGCCTTCTTATGCTGCTTTGGACCACCCGCCCAGGAGTGACAGCACTCACTCCCAGTGAGCTGAGCTTTCCGCTTCAACTTAACAAGTATTTTCAATTGCGTGTCGGTTATATTAAGATGGGCCTATCTCAGCCTGAATTGGGTGGGAAAATATGAATTTTTAAATCAATTTAAACATTGAATGGGCTGGGAGATAATAAGTTAGTAAAAGTATTTACTGCATAAGCATAAAGACTTAAATTTAGTATCTAGAACCCATATAAAACAAGCCCGACACAGTTATCTTCTTCTATACCAATGACACAGTGGAAAGGAAATCAGGGGAAAAAATCTCATTCACCCATAATGTGAATATTTGGAACAAATTTAACCAATGAAACAATTGCTTCAACAATGAACATTTTAAGAAACTAAAGATGCTACACTAATCAACAAACTACCATGCTCATGGATTGAAAGAATTAACACTGTAAAAAATGACCAATCAAAAATATCAATGCCATTCTTCACAGACATAGGAAAAGCAATCCAAAAAATTCTATGGAGACACAGAAGACCAAAATAGCCAAAGCAATCATGAACAAAAAACACGCATGGGAAGCATCATCACACCTAATTTCAAAATCATACTACAGAGCTGTATTATTAAAAACAACACAGTCCTGGCAAGGAAAAGAAAGAGACACATAGATGATAGATGCATGAAGTAGAATTGAAAGACAAATATAAGGCCACATGGACTACAGCTCACTGGCCTTTTTCAAAGAGGGCACAGTTATACTCTTGACTGAAAGATAACAGTGTCAACAAGTGATGCGAAGACCCTGATCTTCAACATGCACAGAGAGACAACATGACTCCAAATGGATCAAGATCCTTGATATAAGACCTGATACCTTGAAACTGTTAGAGAATAAAGTAGGAAATCATACTTCAGCAAGACTCCTACAGTATAGAACATAGGACCAACAGTCCTGTATCAGGTGATACCATTGTATCTCATGAAGCAAAAAATCTCTGTACAACAATGGACACTGTGAAGTCAGTGAATCGTCTTTCCATAGAATGGGAGAGAAATCTATGCTGCTCCTCACCCACCTGAGAGTCAGAGTTTAGAATATACCAAGAACAAATGAAGAACATAGCACCTGAGAGTTAGAGTTTAGAATATACCAAGAAAAAATGAAGAACATAGCACCTGAGAGTTAGAGTTTAGAATATACCAAGAACAAATGAAGAACATAGCAACCAGTAAAACAGCCTATTGAACCAAACAGAAAATTCTTAAAAGAACAAATGCAAATGGTTAAGAAACTCTTTTAAAAGTGTCCAACATACCTATCCATCAGGAAAATGCAAATTAAAACTACTTTAAGGTTCCACTTCAGCCCAGGCAGAAGAGTCATTACCCGAAATAGAAATAACTAGAAATTCTGGTGCGGATGTGGTGAAGGGTAACATGGAAACGCTGTTGGTGGACTGCAAACTGGGGTAGCCTCTTGGACATCAACTGGAAGGTTTCTCAAGACAACTAGAAGTAGAACAACCATACGACCCTGCTATACAGCTCCTGGGATAAACCCAAAGGACTTTTCACAGCACTGCAGAGATACTCACATATACATGTTCATTTTTGATCTGTTCATAATCGCTGGGAAATGGAATCCGCTGAGATGTGCATCAGCAGATGAGTGGATAAGACAAATGTGGTGCATTTACGCATATTGAGCTGCAAAAAAATAAAATAAAACAAACCTGCAGACAAACTAATGGAACCAGAAAGCATTCTATTGAGTGAAGTAACACGTACTCACTCAAAAGTGTTTTTTAAACATAAAGCAAAGAAAACCAGACCACAAATCACAATCCCAGAGAATTTGGACAACAATGAGGACCCTAAGAGAGACATACATAGATCTAATCTACATGGGAAGTAGAAGGAATCAAGATCTCCTGAGTAAATTGGGAGCATGGGGATCTTGGGGGGGGGGGGGAGGGGAGAGTCAGGGAGGGGAGCAGGGAAAAATGTAGAATTCAATAAAAATCAATAAAAAGAAAGAAAAAACCTTGGTGTAATCTCACATATGTGCATCCAAACTTCAAATCTTTTGTGTGTTTAACTAGGAACACGAACAGTCGGGAAGCTAGAAAGGGGCCTTTTGATTGGAGTCCTGTGAAAGAAATGGGGCATAATAGATTAGAGGGGGAAAAAGTGGTGAGTAGAATATTGGGGCTTAAGCTGAGAGGTGTGTGGGAATATAAAGAAATACAAGAATGGAAACGGGGGCTGTGATAAGCCATGTAGAAGCCTGTTATCTTCCAACTTAACTTTTTAAAAGTAGTTGGAAAGATAGTAATCACATGTGAGGTGAAAGAAGAGGGGGCATGCTAAAGGTTAAGACGAAGTGGCATGGGAGTAGGGGAACAGAACAAAGGGGGTAATGGGTGGTTTCACCAAAACTAAGGAAGGATCTATGGCAAATCTTATGAAAACTATCTATTGAGTTGATTTCAAAATACAACTTTAATAAAATAAATTTCAAATGAAGGAAGGTAGAAAAACTAAAGGAAGAAGGGAAAGAAGAAAGGAGGGAGGGAAAGAAGGAATGAGGGAAGGAGGGAGGGAAGGGAAGGAGGGAAGGATAAAAGGCAAAAGGGAGGAAAGGAACCCAGTCTTACTTAGTATCTCAGTGCTGGGAGGCAAAGACAGGGAGGTTTCTGGAGTTCCCGGCTACTCAACCAACAGAAACAACTCCCCGTGGTTGAGAGACTGTCTGACAAACAAGAGGTTCCCTGGTCTCCACATACATATACACAAGTGAAGATGCCTCATGCACACACATAGAAGAGTTGGATGCCTCATTCACAGCTTTCTTCTACCATGCATGTCCTACATGTTAAAATTATCTGTGTTCAATCAGGTGGTGATGGCGCATGCCTTTAATCCCAGCATTTGGGAGGCAGAGGTGCGGAAGATATCAATAAGTTCAAGGTCAGCCTAGTCTACAATGTAAGTTCCAGGACAGCAGGACTGCTCCACAGAGAAACACTGTCTTGAAAAACCAAAAATACAAAATTATCTGTGTTCAAATTCCTATAAGACGATGCAAAACATAATGTATGTATTTACTAGAATTAAACAGTATACCATCCCAAGTTTGGTGAAACAGTGACAGTTTCTAGAAAGGCTGACAGTGATGGGAGACGGTGAGGTCACATTATTGGATGATGTTTGTTGGTTGAGTCAAGACAGCCTCACAGGTCTATTGTGTTGCTAATGCCAAGTCAATATTTTCTTGAAACAAAAGCAGACTTGTTTATTCAATATTCAATTGTTTTAATTATATGAATGAGTGGAGAGTTGAATAATTCAAATATTCAAAATAGCGAATCATAAATGGCAGAATAATATTTTTCTCTGTCTTCTCTCTCATATCATGTTGCATATAAACAAGTGGTAGTCTGAAGAAACCAATTGCTTATGTATAACCTAGCAGGGGAAGCATGTGGGTTCATGTTGAAATTGAAACTTCTTGCAATATTAACAAATTTATAGATTTCTCTAATTGCAATCATACAAGATTTTAAATAGCAATACTATATAAATTGTAAGAAATTACAATAACCATTGAAAAACTTAACTATTGGTTATACACCCTTTAATTATACAAAGTATACTTTTAACTTGATATTCACAAAACTGAGTTTTACAGGAAATTTTCTGACTTGTACAGTTTCAAAGCTTATGTTTTAACTTTAATTTGATTAAAACTTTTGAAAATTATGAACTAAATTTTGTCATTAGGAAAAATAAATATTTCAATTTAGAATCCTCTGGAAAAGAAAAGGCCATACCTAATATATATACTGAACATTCTGGAAGGCTGGCTGGCTAATTAGAGCTTTGTCCTATAGATAGTTAGAATGCTGCAGATCTACAATCTATCTTAATAGCCATTCCTTGCTAACCCCTCTATCTGACCTAACACCTCTGACTGCCATATAAGATAAAGCCTTTGGGATATATTAACTTAATAGACCACCAGAGCTACAATAGCTAAAGCAAAGTGCTGTCAAATCGCATCTGAAACCTATAGCAGAGAGTGCCCGGCTTTGGTGTAAGCAACCTCTCTGGTGACCTATTCAGCATACAAGGTAAATTTCTTAGCTTATAATGTCCTCCTGTTCTATAACTGATTCCAAAACTGGAGCAAGTCATTTGGGGGCAACCCAAATCTGTGTTCCCAAATCAGAATTGACTTAAGTAAGGACATCTCTCATTCGCTGTGAGATAAGAACTGCGATTGGTGTCCACATATGCCTGACTTATTTCTTGGAGTGTTGGCAGTTTGAAATGAACAGTTACAGAGGATCTGAATGATGTGCATGCATTCTCCTCATCTGCTGAAGACAACCAGGACAAGGGCATCTCTGACCGGACACATGGCTCCTGTAGACTCACATTCTTGAATACCCAGTTCCCAGTTGGCCTTGTTGAAGGACGTGTGTCACTGGCAGCATACCTGGAGGTTTCAAAAGCCGGGTGTAATTCCCAGTGTGCTCTCTGCCTCCTGCTTGTAGTTTAAAAATGTCATTTCTCAGCTGCTGCTCCACACGATGCCTGCCTACCTGCCTACTCTGCCATGCTCTCCACCATGATGGTCATGGCTCTTTCCCTCTGCAATGTAAACTTCCAATGAATCCTTCCTTCTGTAAATTGCCTTGGTCATGGTTTTATTATAGCAACAGAAGGTAACTAATCACCATATACTGATATTTTGATTTATGCTTCCCCAATAATTAGTGATATTGGTCAACGTTTTATGTATCTGTCAAACTTGTGTTGTTTTTGCTGTTAGTTAATTTTGATTGAGCTCGAGATTCAACAACAGTGTTTGAGTACACTAGGCCAATGTTCTACCCCGAATTGGGCATTTTCTTGTCTTCTTTGGAGGCACTTATTCAAAATTTTTGCCTCTTTAAAATGGTTTATTTGAAATTTTTTATTTTTGTTACTTTTCTTCTTTTATTTATTTACTTCTCTATTTTTAATGCTATTACTTTGCATGAGTTCTTTATGTGATATGCATATTAATATTTTATTAGATACAGGGTTGGCAAGCATTTTGTCTGATACCATAGACCATCTTTTCATTGCTTTGTTTAGTTTTTTGATTCATTTCCTTTCCTGGGCAGAAGCTTCTACCTTTGTGGTAGCTCCTTGCGCTTCATTTTGCTTTTGTTGTTATACATTGGGATTTTCATTCTCCGTACCTCTTTGCTTTTGAAATTTCAGCATTTTCCCTATTGTTTATTACTCTTTCCTCCATTGGCTTATAAATTATTAACTCTATTTTTATTTTAATATCGGTCGCCTCAATAAAAAAGCAAATAACCCTGCATGTGTCTATGCATTTCGTGAAGTACACAGAGTACGTGATCACGGAATATTAATTCCCACATTACACTTCCTTATGCTAATTTTCCCTCTCCTCGTGAGAATGTGGGCTTTCAGTCAGACACGTGCCTCTCAGCCTTGTTCGCATTCTAAGATGACTTCTTGTGTTTATTTTGTCTCCAGCATAAGAAACAAAGGGTAAAACACAATTTTAAGTTCATGGGGCTCATGTTTTCTCTTATGGCCACTTCTTCCCGTGTAGCACCTTCTACAGCTGTGACACCTTGGTCTGTGTCACAAGCCTATGAGCAGCTGCAGCCTATGGGCAGCTATTCTGGTTCAGGTAATGCTGCCAAAAAAGAAATAAGAACAGCACATTACCTGGGTTCCAGGATAACAATGGATAATTATTCTTCTCTCTGTGTCATATAACATGGTTCTGCTTGCACACACATTCTCTTCTTTCATTATCTTTCCTTCTTGCTAGTAATTAGTATTGTGGAAAATTCTTCTGCTCCCAATTCAGTTTGTCGTTGTAGACCGTAGAACAAGAGTCAATGTTTAAGACATGGTACACGTGTGTGTCAGTGGGTGTGTTTGAGTCTGTAGATGTGTTTGACTATGTACACTTGGAAGAATGAATATGTGACTCTATGTGGCTGTTTGTGTAAGTGAGCTAGTGTGAGTATGTGTCAATGTGTGCACTTATGTGTGAATGTGAGTATGTCTCAATGAGTATGAGTGTGTCCCTATATGCAAGTGCCTGTGTGAGTATGTGTGTGAGTATGTGTATGTATGTGTGCGTGTGTGCCTGGTGTGTGTTTATGTGTGTGAATTAGTGTGTGTGGGGTGAATGGTTACGTGTGTGCATCATGTTAAAATGTATAGCCGGGCGGTGGTGGCGCACACCTTTAATCCCAGCACTCGGGAGGCACAGGCAGGCGGATCTCTGTGAGTTCGAGGCCAGCCTGGACTACAAGAGCTAGTTCCAGGACAGGAACCAAAAAGCTACGGAGAAACCCTGTCTTGAAAATCAAAAAAAAAAATGTATGTAAAAGTGTGAATATGTGTGTGTGTCTGTGTGAGTGAGTATATATGTGGGCTTGTGCTTGTATTGTATATGTGTGAGCCTGTATACGAGTGTGGGTAATAAGTGTGTGTGTCCTTCTGCCTGGACACTTGAAGGAAAACAAGTTGAACTCCAAACATTACTGCATGCAGATTCTTTTCATTTTCTCTGGACTTTGGCAGTTTCTCATCTCAGGAGTATCCAGTGTTTTTGTTGCTGCTGTTACTTTGTAGAGTTTCTTCCACTTTTCCTTCCTTCTCCTTTTTAACTACATGGTGTGAACAGAACGGCTTTCAAAATCCACTATAGTCATTGTCTCATCCTTTACTCTCCACCTAATGAGCAGAGCACGGAGGATCTTAGCGCCTTCTAGGACCAACCCTGCTGTGATGAAGGAACACACCAGCTAACATGTTTAAACACACACACACACACACACACACACCTTTCCATTATAAAAGTCCACTTTGGTGGATCCTTGTGAGAAGGAGGGATAACGAGAGGAGAATGCTCTAAATCTGGAGTCACTTTTCCTTATCTCTTCCATTTAGAGATTTTTTTTTCTTAGCAAGCTTCAGAAGGGAGGCTGATTTCAACAGCCTGGAGGGACACATTTCACAAGCCGGGGGACTGACAGATCTGAGCTGAACTCAAGAAGAGTACTGTGTAAATCCTCTGCATGAAGCCACACACCAAGCTCCCAAGGCAAGACTGCTTTAATAATAAGGAGTAGTTGCTGTGGCAAACCAGTCATCAGCTTATGCAAATTCCTGTGGGTAGGGAGAAGGGGGGCGGTGGTTAAGCCACCTATTACTTTATTATTGCTGAAAGAAATAAAGAGGAAAAAAATCACAAAAGGAAAGAGGGTGAGGAGAATTAAGGATCTAATAACAGTGAGAGTGCGCTGCCCAGGTTGTGTCTCTTGCTGGGCTGGAATCGTTTTTCTTTGTCGACAGCCTCGAGTTCAGCTATTTTTAGTGTCTCTTTAATAATTGAGCTGTAGCAATTGCACTCAGCGCTGGAACAGGCAGGGGAAACAACAACCCAAAGGAACAGTGTAGTGGTCGCGATTTAACTCGGATTGCATCGCAGAGCACACCATACTCCCAGGTAGAGTGTCAGGTGGAGGGACGGGGACAGGAGAGAAAAAGACCCAGAAAGGGAAGGATGGCAGGCAGCGTGCTGTGGTCCTACTGTGGTCATGGGAGTGTGAGCTAAGTGGGCCTGAGAAGGCAACCTTCTGTGCAGATCTTTATACTTAGAAAGAAAAGAGGAGAGGGAAAAACTAGGTGGGGTGGTTTATGCCTGTAGCTCTAGCATTTGGGAGGCTAGTGCAAAGGGATCGCCATGAGGTTGAGGCCAGTGTGAAGCTCACAGTAAGTTTCTGCCAGCCCTGGTTATGCAGTAAGACCCTGGCTCAAGCAAACAAAGACCTGCAGCCAATCACATCATATGGCAGGTGGAGCAGGAAGATCAGAAGTTCAAAATCAACTTTGACTGTAGGGGACCCTGTCTTCAAAAACAGACAAGGGCTGGGTTGATGGCTCTGTCGTTAATAGTGCTTGCTATGCAAGTATGAAGAACTACAGGCAAACCCCAGAATGCAAGAAAAGCCTGGTATGCTGCCTTTGTGTCTGTGTCTACACCACGACGGGGACTGAGGGATTGCCAGATGATTCTAGTGGGAGATGCTGACTCAACGGAGTAAGATGGGGAGTGATGGAGGAGGATGTCTGAAGTCCACTCTAACCTCTTCCCAGGTGTGAGCATATACACCCCCATGCACATGTTTACATTCACAAAGCACACACAGGTTCATGCACACACTTAAAGATGAAAACTAAAAATGTAGAAATATTAGCTTTCCTGGTATTTAAGAATATCTTTAGTGTGTATGAATATTTTGCCTGCATGTATGGATGTATGTGCATCGCATGCGTTCACGGTGCCCTTGGAAGTGAGAAAAGGGCATCGGCTCTTTCTAGAGTTACAGACAGTTGTAAGCCACCACGCTGGTGCTGGGAGAACATCAAGTGATCATAGCCACTGAACTATCTATCTCCCTCGTCCCTGCCTTAGACATCTGCAGAACATTGTCTTTCTCATGTGCATTCTGTTAATGTTGGCCTTAATGGAGACGAGGAAGGCAAGCACAAAGATTGCTTAGCAACCTGAGGATGTACTTGGCTTGGGCTATACACACATGGCTGTCGATGAATGAAAGAGTTCTCACATCAAGGGAATAAAATGGATGACTTATCCTAGAGCTAGCTATGAAGGACCATGGCCTAGAGACACAGATTTAAGGTACCTTCAATTCCATGATCCAAGGAAGAAATTTTATAAAGTTCTCATAGATACAGAAAAAAGAAAGGCATAAATCAAGACACTTTTCAAATAAATTAGTGAAAACAACATGGAGGTTATAGCAGAGGAAGAAACTTCTGTTGCAGCCTCCAAAGCTCTCCGATGAATTCTCAGCTTTGGCACTGGTGGAAGCTACTTATATGCTAGATTGAAACATTTCAAGATTTTATCTGATAATTACAAGGCTATTAGACAAGACACAGCAATGGAAATGGAATAGCTAATAAAGGGGCTAACGATAGCACCAAATACATTTTATTTAGGCTCTAGAGCTGCAACATTCCAACCTCTCCACAGTCTTGTAGCTCTAAGCAGTTAACCAGTGTTGTGGAAGGGGCAGTTTTCAGAAGCTATTATTGTTCACTCCCTCTTCCGAGAATGCACTTGGCTGTGTAAGACCTTGTGTGTGTGAGCGTGCATACACACACACACACACACACACACACACACACACACACAGATCAATGAATGCACCTAGAAACCTGCTGGCAAGCTAGAGCCCACAGGCTGTGCTATAATTAAAATCAGATGCATCTTGGGAAGGGACCAGGGACATGCACAGTGAGCAAAAGCCTACATAATCCTAGCCTGTCAGTCAAAACAGAGAGCCACTCATGCTCCTCAGCAAACAAGCGCCTGTCTCTCTTGGATCCCATGAAAGGAATCCACAAATAGCCACACTCTCATTCATGGGACCCACTGTCACTCTTGACACGTGGCTTCGCATAGACTCACATGACCTCACTAGCTGTGCAATCGGTAGGAGCCTTTATTTTAATTCTTTGGATGAGAGGTCATAAACCTGAACACACTGGCCCAAACATAGACTACTCAACAGATGGGGGAGCTCGGTCTTCTTCTCTACTATGGGGTTTCTTTTGCATATCAACCTGCAGTTTTCATCTGAGGTCTTTTGAGACCCCACTTTTCATTCTACTCTCCTGCCTCTGTACTAATAATGGGCCAAGACCATAATTGGGTGCTCCAAAGTCCAAGCCCAAACCCTTTATCAAATCACCTAATTCTGGCTGCTCTGCAAGCTGTGGAACACACGTCATCTTGCTGGAAATACGGACTGTGCTGCCGGCTCTCTTCCAGTCTGCATCCAGCCTATGGGGAAAACAAGACTTGCCAAATGGAGGCTTCATAAGCGCTATATATTTGATTAGCAGAGACATAGAGTCTCACTACTTCAGGCCAATGAAAAATGAATATGATTATTTCTGATGAATTCAATGATCAGATTAATTAGACAGCTACCAAAGAACTTGTGACAGCTTGAAGTTAGGCAGACACTGGTGACCATGGAGGATTGATGATAGCGTGAAATAGTTTTCATTTTACTTATTATTTTTGATTAAATGGTTTATTTTTCTCATTCCCTTTTTCTTTCAATAATCTCTTAACCCTGCACTTGCTCCATATGCGTTCTTGGCTTTCCTCCCTTTCTTTCTCCTGCAGTCTCCTCTGCTTTCTCCCTGGAGTGTTAGGTAATAGGAAGGTTCCCGAGCTGAAACAGGTTGGTGTGACATTATATCCAGGAGACTTCAGTGTGACAATGGAAATTTGGACCTCTGCGAAGGTCTTATACATCATATAGGCAAGATGAATGGCTACCTAGGATTGCTAGCATGACCAAGTGTCTATGTCTATTAATTATAAAAACTGCTATCCATGCTGGGTGTAATGATATACACCTGCCATCCCAGCAGTTTGGAGGTAGAGGCAGGAGGGTCAGGAGTTCAAGGCCAGCCCAGAGTATATAAAACTTTGTCTCAAAAAATATTTTAAGTCATTCATCTAAAAGCTATTCTGAAGAAATTTGTAATCAAGACCAATTTTATAGGGAAAGAAACTATTTTCCTATCTCTTTAATGGTTAGAAGAATAACAGTCGATGTGTCTTTAGTGTAGAATAGAAAAGATGTCTGTGGGCATCTGGCTAACACATCAACCCTGACAGGTGGGTTTAAACACCTGGCACCTGCTATTGGGTGGCTGAGTGGTCCAGGAGGAAGAGTTAAGGAACTAGAATAATCCAGCTTTTATTAGTGACTTTCTCCATTGTGGTGATAAAACACCTGAGGGGATGATGGAGCATTTGAAGGAAGAAGCATTTATTTCAGCTCACAGCTGAAGGAGCACAGTCCAGCATGATAGGAAGTTGTGTAAACAGGAGCTTAAGGCAAGTGGTCACATTACATCCGCAATCAGGAAGCAAAGGAAGATGAACACGACAGTGGCAGTGGCTTCTGCTTCCGCTGCTGCTGCTGCTGCTGCTGCTGCTGCTGCTGCTGCTGCTGCTGCTGCTGCTGCTGAGATCACATTTTTTTTCTCAGTCTCAGATTCCAGCCCATGGGATGATGTCACCCATGTTGAGGATGGGTCATGCTATCTTCATTAACTCCATCAGAAGAATTCCCTAGAACTTTCTCCAGAGGATAACCTAAGCCAGGTAATTCCTCACAGGCATAGCCAGAAGCTTGTTTCCTGGGCTATTCTAGGTCCCTTCAAGTTGACAATAAGTATAAGCCACAACGCAGCCGGAGCATCTGCAGTCTGGTAGATAACTAAGTGATTGAGTCATTGTTATGATGTGTTGCTTGTGATTGGGCATGGCCAATAGGGTGAGAACAGGAAACCAGTAAACACAAAACACCAGACTGTTTGCAGACCTGTCTGTGCATTCTGTCTCTGATTGATTAATTGATTGATGATTGATGTCAGTGAGCTTGTTCAACATCCTGAGCATGCCTGAGCATATTCTGGCAATCAGAGGAGATGGATAGAGTCCAGACACCTGCAAGCATTTGGAATAATGCCACACGTCAGGTTAGCCACCTGTCCTTTCTGGAAGGAAAGAGTCTCTCAGGTAGTGGACAGCCAGATCCCTGGGACTGAAGATGAAATAGAATGGCTGTCAAAGGTCCCAAATTTTAAAACTGAAACTTGTTCAACTCCTGCTCCAGGCCATGGTTGTAGCTTGAAGCACTCTTTTGTAGTGTGTCTATAACAAATTATTCCAGACACAGTGGCTTAGAAACAAGAGAAATATATTGTTTCCCCATCTCCAGTTCAGGAAGCCAGAAGTCCAAAGCCAGCATCACTTTCTGGGAATCCAGGCATCAGTGGGGGCTGACCACATGTGGAATCTTTAAGGAGTATCTGGTTTTACTCTTGTTTTTCTATGGTTGGCTCTTGGCATGAATACATACTCGATCCGCAGCTTAGCACTGACTTGACTGTCACATCTCCCTCTGCCTCATGCTCACTTACAAGGACACTTGTCATTCAATGTAGGGACAACCCAGCTGGCAATAATTTCTCCATTTCATGGTCCTGAACTCATTATGTCTGTACAGATTCCTTTTCTACATAAGAGACCCCTTGCAATTTCAGGGTTATAATGTAGACATGATGTTTGGGCAGCTACTCTTCAGTCCACTGTATAAACACCATCCAACATATGATACCTCCCTCCTGTAAGCGACACCTTGCCCTGCAGCTGTTGCCTCTTTTGAGACGATAGAATAACCAGAGTACCTAAGATTCCTTGAGCAACAGCCAGAATGCTTACCTGCTATATGGAGATGGTAATTTCATTTAACTTAGTAGCATATATTCATCCATTTAGAACTTGTCTTTGCTCTGCATAAATCAACCTGCTTTTAGGGCTGTGTTACCTATAAAGGCAGTGAGTCATAGAATGAATGGGGAACACAACCAGTGTCTAAGAGGTAATTCTTAGTAAGGTCGTGCTGCTAATGCCTTCAGCAGGTCAAGCTCATAGCCTCTACTTTAACCTGCCTCCGTCTGTGGGAATCATCCTGACTTAAGAAGCTCACAGACAATTTCATCCTTTAGATATGAGGTCTTTCTTCAGTTTGTCCATGAAGATGGGCTAGCACTGGTGCTGTTTTGGATGAAGATAATGCTTCTCCTTTCCTTCATTCTTTCTCCTTTCTTCCTTTCTCTATTATCTCTCTTTTACATTCTTTGTTCCTTCTTCTGTGTCTCATTTTTATTACATTCTCTTTCTTTTTTTCTTTCTTTCCACCCCCACTATTTCTTTTTGTTTTTGAGGCAGGATCTTGTCATATAGCCCAAGCTATCCTCAAACTGGTGATCTTCTGAAGCCTCACCAGGCTGAGATTGTAAGAGGGTGCCACCATGCCTCGTTGTGTGCTTCCTTTAACCTGAATGTGTTTTACAGAGAAGGAATGTGAAGAGAATACAGTATGTGATGGGGGAGGGGGAAGGAATGTAAAAAAAAAAAAACCTTTTAAAAAGAAATTGAACTCCCAACCATGGAATCAAAAGTCAACTAAAAATATATTTAAAAGAAACAAGGGAAAATTGGGGCTGGGGAGTGTGCCTCATGTGCTAAACTACACTTCCATCTCAAAAGATCCTTTCTATGATTCTTTTTATCATTTAGTTTCTGGATGCCCATGAAACCCCAACAATGATTTCATCACAAACCTAAATTTGGAGTGGATAGCTTAACCTTAGTCAACAAACACATCCTAGAAACAAGATTTTCAATGATCAAAAATAAACACGCTGAGGAGAAAGAACTTGTGCACTAGCTCATGACTTCACATCATGAGGAAAGACATAAAGTGTTCAACAACCCAGGAATTTTGCTGGTCTTCTGGAAGCAAACACTGAACTCTCTGATTCTTGTCTGAAATTCCCGGGCAACCGGATCAGGAGGTCAGCACTGTGGTTAGGAATAAATGGAGAGAAAAAGGCAGGAAATGATGATTGGGCGCACGCTCCTCTGCACACATATGTTAAGTTAGGCGTCCGGTAAGTTATGTTAACTTAACAAGAAAGCAAAAGTGAAGGAAATACACTAAGACAGAGACCGCTATTCAGGCCGACTACAAGCTTTATAATCATAATGGTAGCAGTAAACGCCATGCAACCGGAAATGGGAAATGTGTTCTCTTTATTGTGAAAGTGTGTATGTGTGTGTGTGCATGGGTGTATGCATATGTGTGTGTTCCTTCTGTCTTTCACATTAGCAAGAGCTGGAATTAAGTGATAGATGATCCTTTGCAGTCAGTTCTCGTGAAAAAAAAAAAGACTACAAATACTCAACTCTTCTCAAAGTAGAAGTATTGGATGCCTCTCCCCCAGAGGGGTATGCTGGTTTTCAAGCCAACTTTTGAAGAAAATTGTATCTCCTCTTTCCAAATAAAATGCAGCAGTTTCTCCCACAAATACCATCTGCTGGGATAGTATACCTGTTTAAGAATGAGGACTGCAGTTCCTTGACAAATGTTTTGTTTTGTTCTCATGGGAACTGAATTTCTCTTTTTCTTTCTTTTTTTTTCCCTACAAGCAGCAAAACTCTAGTTGCCATGCTTGCTTTTTAAGCTACATTTATTTTGTTAAATAATAGCGTTTTCTCAGATTAAGAAGCAACCTATAGTCATTACAAGGACTTTAGAAAGCTGGATAATTGGAGAACAAATATTACAGTTCCCAAAAGTTCCAAACGTGACAAATGACCACTATTCGTATTAACTACATTCCCTTTGAGGCTTCTTGCTATTTATGTGAATACACGATGCAGCATCAGGGTATGTAGAATATTAGCTCCCATCCATTGTAGTGTACGTCAAATCACTAGGGTTTCCTGAACTCAAATGTTAGTTTATGTCAAATCGCTAGAGTTTTCTGAGCTTGACCATTCTTCAAGATTTGATTGTAGAAATAATCCATTTTGCTTTAAATATTGATATTAGTCTGGGTTCTTCAAAGAAACCATACTATAGTATGTGTGCAGAAAGGATCGGTTTCCATAGTCAGCTTGATAAAAACTAGAGTCACCTGAGAAGAGGGCCCCTCAGTTGAAAAACTGCATCCATTGGGCAGTGGCATGTCTTGGGCATGATTGCTAATTGCTAATTCATATAGGTTGACCCAGCCTACTCTGGGTGATGCCACTCTGGGGCATATGAACCTGAGATATATAAGGAAGCTATCTGAACATAAGCCAGACAGAGTAAGCCAGTAAGCAACATTTTCCCTTGGTCTCTGCTTCAATTCCTGCCTTTAGTTTCTGCCCTAACTTCCCTCACTGATAAACTAATTATGTAATCCAAATAATTTTGTTTCTCACCAAGTTTCCTTTGGTAAATGGTTCTTACCACAGCAACAGAAATCAAACTAGAACAGTATCCTTATATACATAGATATGTGTGTAGATATAAGCTTATAGCAGAGGATAAAGAGAAGGAAAACAAGATATTTGCTATTAAAAAATGGTCAATGGGTATAAATGCTTTATGGGGAAAGCTCCTCTTACAGAAGTATGAGGACCTCAGTCCATATCATCAGAACTCACATCATGCTGGATGTGGTCACATTCATCTATAACCCCAGGGCTCTGACAATGAGATATGGGCAGAGAAAGAAACTCCCAGAAGTTTACAGGCCAGATACCTAAGAGTGCAGATGCAGCCATGAACAACATGGATCTTCTCTCAAACAAAGGAGAAGGTAATGACTGATGCCCGAGGTTGTCCTCTGACATCCACAATTCATGTGAATCCACATGTCACGGCGTGTGTGTACCTACACACACACACACACACACACACACACACACGAAATGGTTCGTGTGAGTATGAAAGCTACTAAACTCAAACACGCAGAGTGAGTACATACTGTAGGAGAGCCAGAGAGAGCTGGTGCTACAGATGAAATTTACAGACAGCTAGAGCTGTCCCACTGGCTTGGGGAAGAGTTAATCAGGCCATCAACTGACTGAATGAGCCCCACCTACATTCTGAATGTGAAACTATTCTATTCATGTCCACACAGTCAATGCTAATCTTGAACAGAAACTGTGTAACAGAAGCACTAGAATAATCATTGACCAACTCACTGTCTTCGTGTTCCGTGATCCATTTACTTGACACATCAAATTAGCCATCAACGTAGATAAACTTTTACTTAATCAAACTTTATGAATTCTTAAGTGGACATTCTTAACCCTAGTCCCCGTCCTCTTGGGCCATCCCCATGCCATTAGCTAGCTGGAATTGATGTATCTGGAGAAATATTTTCTTTATTTGTAGTCCATCTGTCTCTGATTGTCTGACGTAATGCCACTATCCACTGCTACCAATCATTTCTCTGTTACTTTGAGACCATGTACTGCATAGTCCTTCAGTGTCCCCAGCAGGACACTGTCCCTCATGCCCTGCTCCCCTCTCCACAGCCCTGTTTTAACTGCAGCCAAAGCTTTCAGAATGACACACCTATCCGACTATCTCCATCATGCTTCACAGACTGTTGCTTCTCTTCTAATGAATTATTGAAAAACAGGAAAAGGGGAGAGTTTGAATTTGCAATAGGGAGGTGCTTTGGAGGCAAAATGAGTAGAAAATGCGTGGACATCCCAGAAAGCCACATAGGCAGTGTCAAGCCAGATGGGCCAGTTTTCATTCTAAATTTGTCATTGTTTTGTTGAGGCAGATGAGTGGGAAATATTCCTACTGTATTCTTTTGCAGGTTTATTTTTATCATCATATTTAATTATGGCTATGCATGTTTTTCGCTGTGTATGTATGTATACATATGTGCTGGCTCCCATGGAAGCCGGGAAACTGGCTCCCCTGGAGCTGGAGTTCTGTGGAATTGTGGGCCACTTGATGTGGGTGCTAGGACCCAACTCAGGTCCTCTGTAAGAGCAGTGTGTGCCCTTGACTGTTCAGCCATCTCTCCAGACACTCAACTGTACTGGTGTTGACTTCTATACTGTCCACCTACCTGCTGAGTTCTCATCCATGAAGAAAAGTCTAGTTGTGTTATCTGGTGCATTCTGATTATATTTGGCTCTGCCTTTCAATTTCTGATACAAATGAATCATCCTTACGTAGAGTAAGACTTTGCCCATTCAGAAACTAGGCTTGCTATCAGTGTTGATGAAACCTGAATCTTTGTCTGCATTTTCTTAGGTAGTCAGCTTTAGAAGTACGGCCCTGAAATTGAGATGAAACAGTTTTAACTGATGCTATGTTTTTAATAGGATTGTTCAGCTATTATGAGCTGTTCTGTGCATAACACAGTCCTCAAAGACTGACCAAATCAAAGCAACTTGATAAGCTTAGTGTTTTTTCCTACTGCTGCACTGGAGATTTTACAAGTGCAACAGTAACTAATTGCATAAATGTGAAATCTAATTAAGACCTCATTGTCCCATCTGCTTTCTTTGGTGAAAGAATGTGTGCTATTAAACCTGTGCTGAAAGGGAGGTACTGAAGGAGCAGCTTAAAATTCACTCCCTTCTATTGTCGGAGCCTGATACCACTTTGTGTTAGGTAGGCAGGCTCTTAAGCTCTTCAGAGTCAGGGCTAATTTCCTGATTAGTTACAGCCCAGGCACTAACCCTAAATTAACCCCTTTCCCAACAGTAGAGGGGAGGATCACATGCTACTGTGTAGCTGTTTCTTCTGAACCCACCTGGAGGGAGGACTAAATCTTGTGAGATCTGGAAACAGGCAACACTGACAAAGTCCAGGAAGCTCCTGAAACCTAACAGACTCACGCTCCCTCCCTAAGGCTTAGAAGCAGTAACAGTTGCTGGGGAGGCTGGGGAGAGGGGCTCTCCGGCTGAGTCAGGCAGAACTCATTGTCCATGTCCATCACCAGTGCTGGGATGAGCTTCATCGGGCTGTTTCCCAGTCACCGATGTTCCTGTAAGCAACCTGTGCTAGTTTGCTTTTTGTTGTGTGATAAGAACCCTGAACAAAAGTAGCATGGGGAGGAAAGGATTTAGTTCAGCTCACCTCATGAAGGAAGCTGTGGTAGGGACTCAAGGCAGGAAGCTAGAGGCAGGAACTGAAGCAGATGATCTGGAGGAACACTGCTTACTGGTGAGTTCTGACCTCTTTAGTTACCTTTTAAAAACAGTCCAGACCCATCTGCCTAGGGCTGGTATTCCCCACTGTGGGCTTGGTCCTCATACATCAATTCACTATTTAGAAAATGTTCCCTCAGTTAGGCCCACAAGTTAGTCTGAAGGAGGCAATTTCTCACCTGAGGTTCCCTCTTTCCAGGTGTATCAAGTTGACAACCAAGATTAGCCATCAATACCCACAATAAACTCACAGGATCACTAAGCTAGACTGGAATGGAACATTTTTTTTTGATAAATTAGTAGTACCTTATATGGGTAAGTAGACATCATTTCTTTCTAGGAAAAGACATAACCTCCCCAACACACACACACACATGCATACACGTTGTCATGCTGTAGAATGGTGTGTGACTCATACAGTTATGGTCCCATAGGATGATAGGAAGAAAGCAAACAAACAGACAACAATATGTTTAATCCTCTGGAGACTTCCTATATATCATGATATTGCAGTTGGCTTTTTCACTTGAATGGTGTGTGACTGGTGTTCACCAATGAATCCACTATAATATCAGCCGTACAAAAACGTCCAGTAAACCCACCCATTTGGGAACAGTGCATGATAATAACAACTATCTTGCTGACTTTTGTTTATAAACACTGTGACTTTTTTTTCCCATGATTTTGGACTGTGTTCCTAGGTTGGGGAAAAGGTGTTGACTCCAAACAGCTTGCCATGCTATGCTGGTGGCAGCCCCTTGTGTATCATCTGTTGATTACATAGGAAAGGCTGACCTACATTGTCTGAGCTTCCCTGGGTCCACTCTTGGGAGTTTCCACAGTGATAAATCACCTACATAATTATCTGTTTCTGAATGGCATGTGATCCTGTGCAGACACTGAGAAAAGGGAAAAAACCAAGCCCTGTGGTGAAGCGCATACAACAGTTTCCCCCAGTGCCTTGCAATCTGTTTCTAGCTCATTGACTGCAGGTAGGAAGTATTTTGATAATTTTACGAGGACTTTTAGGATTTTCTGTGGCTAAAACTGAGCCAACCTTGTAATGATTATTACTTCTGGATGTTACAACTTTCAGTTAAGGGGGTGGGTGAGGAAATGATGAAATTGGAGAAATAAAACCATTGCTATGATTTAATCTACACTAGCATGTTGCATACATATTTAATCCGAAAATACTCCTTTTTAGTGTATGGTGAGCTGCTAAAGTCGTTTGCAGTCATTTATGAAAAGCTAAAAGTTACTGACATTTTTTTCTCCGTGGGGCTGAGAAAACACAGTATCTGCAGTGGTCTCCAGTTATTTATACACTGGCAGATGCAGCTGCGGTATTGAGACACCACAAATGGCCGGCTTTAGCACACCTGTTGCTGAAGGGAAATCTGAGCCCCTTAGGCAGGGGTCCTGGAGCTCTGAACGACGGCGGCTCTGAGAGAGTAAATCTCTTACAGTTGGGATGTATTTAAGGGACAGCTGTGCCAGTAGTCCAGGCATCTGTGCTGGAGTGTCCCTCCTCTGGTCCTCTGTTAACCTGATCTTGTTCTTCACACATGGACAGCTGCCTTCGTATGGTTCTGTGTTGTTAAAACAGAGTGTCACAGACCGGGGAATCGCTTAAGAAATTTAATTAATTCTCAGAGCGGCTGAAAAGTCTAATTTTCAGATGCTGGCATCTGGTTAGGGCCTTTCTGCTATGCCATCATAGGGTGGAGGGACCCCAAGACAAGAGTAGGGGGACAGGTCAGTTCAAGATCCAGCTTGGTTTTGTTTGTCTTTTTCTGTTTGTCGTACTAGTCCCATCATGATGATGTAATCTTGTAACAACTTCTAGATCTAGGGGTCAAACTCTGAATGCCATGAACTTAAGAGTTTGAAGGTTAAATAAGGCTCATAGGGGCTCACAGACACTGAAGAAACAATGCTGGAGCCTGTGTGGGTCTGTGCTAGGTCCTCCGCATATATGGCACGGTTGTACGAATTGCTGTTCTTGTGGAACTCTCAAACATGGGAGTGGAGGTGTCTCTGATTCTCTCAAATGCTCTTGAGACATTTTTCCTCCTACTGAGTTGCTTCACCCAGCCCTGACATGGGGGTTTATGCCCAGTCTTATTGTGACTTGTTATGCTGTGTTCTGTTGACATCCCTGAGAGGCCTGCTCTTTTTCTGAAGAGAAACAGAGGAGGAATGGACCTAGGGAAGCGGGAAAGTGTGCATGGAGGAGTTCTAGGAGGAGGAGAGGAATCTCTGGTCAGGATGTAATATATAAGAGAAGAATAAGTAAAAAAAAAATGCACCTTAGGACACAAACTATAGCTGAGACAATCAATTCCTAGGTACAAAAGACAATAAAACTACAATGTAACAAAACATGTCATTTCCCGTTGTCTTTGAAGCTGTGACATCTATGAAACTCAGAACATTAGGAGTGTGTAGATGAGCACCAAAGGCTGGCATCAGTGGGTGTGAGACCCAGAGCTGCTGCAGAACAACTGCTCCCCATTCTCTAAAGTCAAGTCTCTCAATTAGGAGACACGCCCACTGAGAGTCATGACACACATAATATAGGCAAAGAAGGCATTGTGTGTGACACCAAAGGTTGAACCTCCTTGCTCTGCTTTTCACTCCTTTTCTCATTAGCCGGCCAATCAAGGACAAGTGGCAAAGACTCACTTGTTGGTGCTGTGGGGGCCAAGTCTGTGTGTGACCCTAGCAAATACACAGCTAACATAACCCAGAACCATATAAATGGCCTTCCTAAAATCATACCTGACATGAGACATGTGACTTGTGAGGCTGCTGTTCCCTGCACCTCTGTAAGCTAGCAGCCATGCCCACCTGTGGAGAAGCCTAAGGAGACTTGCAGAATCCAAGTCTTCCCCAAAGCTGCACCAGAACCAAGGCCAGAATCCTTCCATGCAGAAGGCAGCATTGCCATTGTGTGGAAGCCCTCCGAATTTGGTCCTTCTCAGCTACTGGCCACTTCTCTCGGTCCTGAAAACTGATAGCACAACCGACAGGTGAGTGCTCCAGCCACTTAAGGTCACATTCACGAAAAATAACAGGTTCTGCGAGGGAAATGCCACTTGTTCCGATTTGTTATCTTCAGGGGAAAAATAGAGAATACAGTGAGGCTTTTGATGATGCGTGACTTCCAGCCTTAGAGAAGGTTGCGAAAAGAGAGACACACGGTGAACACCTTTGACCAGACACACTGCTGGAGGCAGGTGCTTGGTGGTGCCAGCAAAGTGTAATTTGGAGCTTGAATAAGGAGTTCTCTTAGCATTAGTCCATGCTTTATCTCTTCAGCCTAGTGAAATAAAATATAAAAGGAAAATGTTATCCACAATTCCACTTTATGTCTGATGTATTTGGAATGAAGATTTTATCATAGTACTTATATTCATTAGTAATGAACCAATGTAAAAAGCTTGTGTGTGTGTGTGTGTGTGTGTGTGTGTGTGTGTGTGAGAGAGAGAGAGAGAGAGAGAGAGAGAGAGAGAGAACACCAGGTTATGAAAGAAGTATTTTACAGATAACTAGCTTATGAAACTAGTGTACACTTTGGCGGAAACTGGCTACGGAATGTTACAAACACAGTCTGGATAATACTTTATATTTAAGACCACAAAAAATTGAACATAACTTACCCTCTAAAGATTAGTTTAATAAATAAGTAAATAAAAGCAACCACTCACATGGACACACAGTAGTTTTCAATTGTGTTTACTGAATAAAAGAAAAATACTCACGAGGAGCATACCTCCATAAAAGAGCTATCTGTGTGCTCAACTTGAAGCCTTACTGCATAGTCCCAATTCACAGGCTTTCAATAGTTCTAAATGTTACTTCCTTATTGTGTCTGTGTGTCTATGGTTCGCATCGTAGCTTATGTGGGAGGCAGAACATAGCACAGTGGCATAGGGCAGAAGTCCAGCTGTCCAGTTCACACAGCGAGCATTTCACTCACTAAGCAGTCTTACCATTCCTGAGTTGGTATTTTGAGACAGGATCTCATATAACCAGGCTGGTTCTGAACTTCCTATGCAGTAGAGCATGCCCTTATACTCTTGATCCTCCTGCCTCCACCTCTCAATTGGTGTTACAGATTTGTGCCACCATGCATGGCTCCAAGTCACCTTTTTCTTGCTGCTCTTTATTCTTCTGCACTGTTAATTAGCACTCTTTTAAAAACTAACTACCCCTAGGATATCAAAGATAAGTAGCCTCCTGGTTTAATTACTCAATTTTAATACTTAGTGGAACTCCTGGTGCGAACATTAGTTTTAGGAGAAGAGGTAGTATGGGTGTGCATGGGAAGGCCTGTAGTGTGTCTCCCAGAAGCCTGAAAGGCCTGGCTGGAGCATGAGCTGACCAGGAAGCTAGACAAGACCTGGAGCACAACGTTCTACTATTGTTCACTACAAGATCCCTATCACTTAGTTACCAAATAAACGCTCGATTGTGCTAAGGATAAAGGTGTAGAAAATACAGAGAACAAACTGGTACGAAATGCTCACTCTACACCATCCTTCTGTCAATAAAAGACCCACCAAGAAGTTTTTCAAAAGTTCCAGATGAATTGACTCAGGATGTTAGGAATAACAGTGGGGCAGGGATCTTGGCTACACAAAGAATCAGCGGAAACAAGAACTCAGTAGTCAAGGATAAGCCAGGGGTTACAAGTTTTGAAAACGGTGATGGAGCATGAGATGGTTCTGAGAACGTTAAGAGAGAACCAAAGGCCTGAAGAGACACAGCATCCCACAGGATATGGTTAATCAAAAAAAAAATTTTTTTTCACTGCAAAATAGCATGGAAAAACTGGAAGGTTCCTCAAACCAGAAATGAGTTTGTCAGTGTGATAATTAATTATTGTGGTCAATGTAAGTTGATTTAGAATCACCTATGAGACACACTTCTGAGTATCTCTAGGAGAGTGTTTGCAGAGACAGTTAACTGAGAAGGCAACAACCACTTTAACTGTGGGTGACATAGTATCAGTAGCTCTCACAGACTGAATGAAAGGGGAAAGGGCTTAGCGCCAGCACTCATCCTTCTCTGCTTCTGACTGTAGGCACATGTGACCTCATGCCCCCACAGCCATGCTTTCCTGCCCTGAAGGACTATCCTTCCCCTCAAACCATCCATCCTAAAGAGACTTTTGTTATAGCTTGTCATAGCCCTGAAAAAAAGCAACAAGTGCCTGCAACAATGCATTTGGAGTCATACTCCAGGCAGCTCCAGAACCATCCACAAGGCCTGCCCACTAATGTCTCCCATGTTAAAAGGATGTTTAGATTTTCCACATGGAACATACTGAGTAAATGGTATGGCCTTGGGTGGAACATTGGCTATAGCTCCTGACAGGACAGCAATGAGAACTACAGTCATAGGATACAGTTTACTATCAATGATTGACCATGGACTCAACAAAAGTACCCAGACTAAGGTTTCCACGGAAGTAAGAGTCTCTCCACCTTCTCTTTATTTCTGTATATCTCATTTTCCTTTACTCCTCCTTAAATTCCTCTAAGATACTTCTTTATTCTTTAAATACCCCCTCTGTGTGATGATGGCCCATGTATTTGTACAGCACACATGCAAAGACTGGAAAATAAGTTGTATTGTTCTTATCTTTTACCATGTTAGAGACAGAATCTCTTTGTTGTCTGTACTGCACATAGCAGGGAAGCTGGTCCATGAGCTTCCACATGATTCTCCTGTCTTAATCTCCAATGTTACCACAGGAATGTTGAGTTTATGGATGGTTACTTCCATGTCTAGCTTTATATGGGCTCTAGGGATCTGAACTCGGGTCCTCTTGCTTGTGTGCAAGAACTTTAAAGACTAAGGCATCTACCCAGCTGTTCTAAAGCAATTTCCTCCAGACCAAAATATTCCCTTCTAGAGGGAAGAAAGATGCCCCATTGTTGTAGTAGGAGCGGCAGGCTACATTCCTGGCACCCAGCCGCCCACACGGCTAGCTTTACCCGAAATAATTACACAGAAACTGTATTCTTTTAAACACTGCCTGGCCCATTATTTCCAGCCTCTTATTGGCTAGCTCTTACATATTGATCTAACCCATTTCTAATATTTTGTGTAGCACTTTGAGCTGGTTTACCAGGAAAGATCTTAACCTGTGTCTGTCTGGAGTGGGAGAATCATGGCTACTCACTGACTCAGCTTCTTTCTCCCAGCATTCTGTTCTGTTTACTCTGCCCACCTAATTTTCTGTCCTATCAGGGGCCAAGCAGTTTCTTTATTACTTAACCAATGAAACAACAGATATAAAGATGACCCTCCTCTATCACCCCATGAGACTCAAGAAGAAATTATTTCGCAAATCTCAAAAAGACCCTGAAAACAAAACAATTCACAAGGCCCCTTCCCAAGTTTACTGAAGCAGTAACCAACTACTGGGATGGGGTAGTCTCAAATTTATTAGGACTACCTTGAGGAGGAGACTCTCTGACCAGCAAAGCTGCCTGTTAAGTCACATGTAAAATTCTAGAGATTCAGCTTCCATAAGTCATCATTCAAACTGGGGTGGGATTCTCAATGACTCAGCTCCCTTTGAGTGGACAAATAGCCCAATAAACCCACTGGTTTGCCACCTTGGAATTAGGTGGAATTGTTGTTTTGTTCCATCATTGCTTTTCTATCCGCTGAGAACTACTCTACCTGCTTTGGGGAATGGAGTCTTCCATTCTCAACACTGATGAGAAATTTCTACTTGCTTTTAATTCTTCGCAGTCCTTTTGTTCATTCCCAATAATTACGGTTTTTCCAAATGACAAAATCCCTCTTGTCAAGTTACAATTTCAGGGATTCACAAACTGAAGCAATGTTCTGCTTCCATGGTTTAGAATAATTGCCAAGTAGGCTGAAGAGGATGCTCAGCAGTTAAGGGCACTGTTCTTCTAGAGGACCTGATTTCAGTTCCCAGCACCTATGTTAACCAGGTGGCTCATAGCTTCTGTAACTCCAGCCCCAAGGGATCTGGAGCCCTCTTCTGGGCTCTCCACTGAAGAAAGCACCTGAACACATGTGGCACACATGTATGCACACACATACACACACATGCACACATACATGCACACACACAATGTTTAAAAAATAGAAAGCAAAAATTTCAAGATATATATTCCTTTTTTTAAAAAATTACAGTTTTCTGTACATTGTTTTACAATATGATATTCCTGAAGGTAGAAAATATAAGAATGTACAAATATTTGTACCATCTGTTTAAAGATAATGTTTTATGTTTTTATAATCATAAATACATCAAGTGTCCTTTTCCTTCCCCCATCTCCTCCCATAGATCCCCCTATTCGCTCTCAAATTCATGACCTCTTTTTCTATAGTTGTTTTTACATAAATATTTTTTCCTAAAAGCATAAATGTAACTTCCTCACATTCCTGCCTCTGTCGTTTAGGGGGCGCTGTGAAAAGGGAGCAGAAAGATTGTAAGAGCCAGAGGAACCGGAGTTTGCTGTGAGATTGCATCTCCCAGAGAGATGAAGACTTTTCAATTAAACACTGTGGGTTTCATCAGAGAAACAAACTGTAAAGTAAGTGGGTTTTGAAAATCAACTCTTCTGTTCTTTCTTTGGTTTCTGAGCAAATAATTCATGTCAAAAAATAACTCACAGGGCTTCAGAAGTTCTAGATCATTTGATACCAAAAACCAAGACAACGAAAGACTTGAAATGTAAGGCTTATGCTTGCCTTCTACCACTTTCCTCCCTGACTCTTGCTTCTGCTAGACTCAGAATGAAGTCCGTCTGGCTCTCTCCTGATGCGCTGTCTGCTTAGGCTGGGTATTTTTAAGAAGTTTGTGTAAGCCTCAGATAAGATCTCATTGCCCTGAGATTATGTGACTAGTAAGGAATTGTGTTTATTAGGTTTTACTTTCTCTGTAACCATGAGTTTACTGGAACTGATGAACATGCACAGTCCTCATATGGGAAATGGCTGCCTTGATGGTAAAAACCAGGAGTGTGCAGGGTATTGGAAGTAAACTCCTGTGTGGTTCTATAATTAAGAGATATCTACTGCTGTCTGTGCATCAAGGTTTGTTCAGCAGAGACAAAGGTCACCAGGGAATGTTTCCTTGTCTCTAATTTTCCAGTAGGGTGAGCACAAGGCCCTTTAGAGGCATAACATGAGCCCATGGTATCCTTAGATATAGCTGGTCCTGGCATTCCTAATGAATCCCTTCTTGTGTTCAGACCCACCTGACTGATAACAACAGACAGACAGACCAGCTGTGTTTAGAACATTCAGTATGAGCCTGCACTTTACCACTTCTGGTCTAGGTTTTGATATTTGAGATAGCATTTCATGCATATTGGTAGTCCTTGAGCTCTGTGAACATCAGGGACACATGGTACATAGATAGACACACAAGCAAAATACCAATACACATAAAAATATAGAAATGTAATATTTTTGCAAACAATTTTTTAAAAAGAGAATCAGGTTTAAAAATGAATGAGATACCATGGAAAATATCATGGAGTAGAACAAAACACAATTTCCATAATTATATATATAATTAAATAAATAAATTTTCATAGTTAAATAAATGTATGTATTTAATTATGTACACATGTCTGTGAACATGCATATACATCAGCATTTATGTACTGTAATATAATTTATTAAAGTATAAAATCTTCAATGATGTGGAAGATAAAATTTAGGCAGTTGTTCAAAGAAATAAATCAAAATTATTTTAGAAAGAAAAACATTAAGAGAAGTGCAGGAAAAGGGCAAAATTATAACTTTTAAAACTTAGCATTCACGTTCTGAGTGTTTCATGATAAGAAAAATCCAAGAGAGAGGGGCAGAAAGGGTGCTCAAACAGAAGGGGCAGGTAGTGTTCTAGACCTGGAGAAAGTAAGAAATCAGATTTGTGAGGAATGATGAATCTCAAACGTGATAAATAAACAAGATAATTTACCCTGGTGGAGAAAGTAGGGAACTACTAAAAAAAAATGAAAACTCTACAGACAAGAGGCAAATAAATCAACTTAGAAGAATTCTAAATGGTAAAAATAAGGATTAAAAAGAAAAATGGTACCTTCAAAAGTATGAGGAAATATCAGCAACTTGTCTCATGACTACAAATGAGAAAATGCAGAAGGGCATTTTCCACTAAATCTAATTTCCAAAACTCTCATGCATTTTCCTTTTTGTATATGTCTTTCTCTAGCTTTTATAATTCAAGTGAAATCCTCTTATTTCTATAATGGCAAAGTTCTTAAATACCATCTTATAAAGTCAAACCTCACACTACACCAAAATATTTAATCTTCTAAACTTAGTGTTGTATGACCAGGCTGTTTTTGTCGTAGGACAGAATTTTTTTTCAAAAATGTATTATATCACAAAATGCTCTAAATATCTACCTATAGAACTCCCTTTAATTTAAGTAATATATTTGGGTCATTTTATAGATTTCATATATTAGAAGTCAGACTGGTTAGGTTATGATGTTTAACTTAAACCAAGTATGTCTTATATTGAGAGCATGAGTCTATATAAACATATCATATTTTATTATGTCTCTATTCCTGTGTGATATTGTTGCCATATGAACTGAGAGAGAGAATGTGTGCTTTGTCTCATGATCTACATGGGTAGTGGTGCAATTCATCAGGCTTTTGGATGAAGGGCTTTATCAAACACAGCCCATATGTAGCTGAATTGGGAAACAGTTCACATCCCTGGCCATCACATTACCGGTACCCATTCAGTCACTTGTGGCCATGGACTGAGGGCCTCAAGATCTTGGGATCGACAAAAAATGATGCTATTCCTTGGCATGGCAACCTTCCAAATATGACCACACTTTCTTTCAAAGTCTGATGGAGAAATCTCCTAGCGCCTTGGTTATAATCTTAGAACATGAGAGTGATAGTGATGCCCCTTCAGCTTTGCAATGTTCTATTGAGTAGGAGCAGGTTATGTGAGTTGTCATCAGTCAGGAAGTCTCAGCCCCACAGAGCACATTCTTTAGGAGGAGGCTGAGAATATGGTTTAGCTGGTAGAGTGCTTGCTTAAAGTGTAGGAAGCCTTGGGTCTTGGGTTTGATTGAGTGCCTCAGGACAAAAAAAAAAAAAAAGAAAAAAAAAACTGGACATGTAGGTGCACACTTATAAGCACAATACTCCGGAAATGGGGGCAGGAGGACCAGAAGTTCAGATCATTTTGAGTTACACAGAAACTTCAAAGATAGCCTGGGCTAACTGCATGTGACCATGAATCAAAGAAAAAAAAATTCCAGGAGGTACAATGTGTCAACCATTCTTTACTTATATACAGAGAATATTTGGTAGTATTATAAGGATTATAATGACACTTCTTTGCTTACCTCTCTTTTTATCTTCTTATTCTCTATTTTTGTGGGTTTTTTGTTTTGTTTGGTTTGGTTTTTTGGTTTTTTGAGACAGAGTCTCTATGTAGCTCTGGAAACTGTCCTGGTCTTTTTTCTTTTTAAGTAACATTTGTCCTGCAATAAAGGTGACTCTCTGAATTCCTCCTCAGCTGGGGTAGCTGTCCTGCAAGGGTAGTACTGATCACGGCCAGCAGGACACAGGGATAAAGATAGTGTGTGCTATTATAAGAGGACAATGCCATTAGGAACTTACAGTGAATAATGTTTTCTCATAACTAAGTCATTTAAATAACAATATTTTATAGAATAAAAATACAACCAATGGGTCTGGAGAGATAGCTTAGTGATTAAGAATGTTGCTACTCTTATAGAGAGACCATGGAGATCCAAAAGCCTCTTCTGGGCTCTACAGGTGCCTGCATACCAGTGGCACACACACACACACACACACACACACACACACACACTGATGTTGGATTTCGCTCTGTATGCTGTGATTACCATTCATGAATAAAGAAACTGCTTTGGACCTATAGCAGGACAGAACTTTGGTAGTTGGGAAATACAGAACTGAATGCTGGGGGAAAGAAGGGCAGAGTTAGAGAGATGCTATGTAGCCCTGCCAGAAACAGACATTAGAACTTTAGCCGGTAAGCCACAGATACATGGTGATACACAGATTAATAGAAATGGATTAAATTAATATGTAAGAGTTAGCCAATAAGAAGCTAGACCTAATGGGCCAAACAGTGATTTAATTAATACAGTTTCTGTGTGATTATTTCAGGGCTAAGATAACTGAGTGGCCGGGAACCAACAAGCAGTTTCCCACAACAACACCCAAAAGCACAAATAAAAATTTAATATTACACAGCCAAAAGAGTTCAATCTCAGATGTAAAGCCTTAACTGACACAACACAACATTAAAGACTGAATCTACATATCCCATTGAATGCAATTAACTCAAGTTGCCGCAGACAGGACTGACACTTGATTTCCCTTGGATCGTGTTCTAGGAGTTTGTTATTGCACATCTACAGAATGAATTTTTCAAGACAATTTGCAATTCATGTCTATTGTGTTATCTTTGGGACAAGTGTCAAGCAATCAGAGCTCATTAATGTAGAGAACCTTTGGAGCTTCCCCAAAATATGTAGAAATTGCCGCACCCATTCCAAAGGTGGCCCGGGTTCTCACTGCATCCAACCAGGAGGTTTTAGACAATGGAACGGCTAATGCCACAATTAGTCAGATGGCCAAGGCAAATAGCAGCATCACTAGAGATCCTGAAAGATGACTTCAGGTATGCCAGGAGATGTGTCACTCTCATCCTGGAATGGATGAAACCTACTGTTTAAATGCACTCTCTTTCCAAATTAATATGCCTTCTTTTTCCTGTTTGAATTGAGTTGGAAATACTAAACGAGAGATAGCTTAGATATATCTTTATATCTAATTTAACTCAATTTAATGAAATCTCATTTTACTTGAAATCCAGTTTTCTCTAAGACATGTGCTTATAAATTCCATATTGTATTTGGCTGCAATAGGTAACTGTCAACATGGTTCCTACCTAAGGAGAGAGGCTTTGGGTGATCAACCAGGGAATGAGAACCCTGAACTTTTAGGCATTGTCCCTGTATCTGTGTCTGCACGGTGTGAAGGTCATGTGCCTGTGCATAAGTGTGTCAAAGCACGTAGAAGCTAGAAGTCAATGTTCACTGTCTTTTCCAATTGTTTTCTGCCTTTTTTCCTTGAGTCACGGTCTCTCACTGAACATGAAGCTCACTGAGTAAGCTAAACTGACTGGTTAGAGTCCTAGAGTCCTACAATGTTTCTGTCTGCCTACTCAGCATTGGGATTCCAAGGGCATGCTACCACTCCCCGCTTGTATATGGATGCTGAGGATCAAACTCAGCTTCTCATGTCTGTGTGGCATGTATTTCATGTGCTGGGACATCTCCCTAGCCCCATGCTTTTAGTTTTTGAGGCATATTTCCACCCTATAAATAGCACCAGAATATCCTGTCTTATGGTTGACATTTGAAATGTTCTCCATGGGGGTTGTGTGTTTAAACACTTGGCCCCAAGCTGGTGGTTGATTTGGAATAGCTTTGGAGCCCTTGGGAAGTAGAATCTGGCTAAAGAAAATAGGTCACTAAGGGGTGAACCCTGAGGCTTAAGATACTGGCCTTTTCCTGTCCATTTCCTGCCTTCCGCATGAAGACACAGTGTGACTTCCTCATATAAGTTGCCTTTGTCGGGGTATTTTATCAACCTGCAAAGAAACTCAGCCTGGGAATTGTTAAACAGCCCAGCGTGACCACACTCTGGCTCAGCCTCCCAAGTGTGGATAGAGGTATATGCTATCAACACAGCTACAATCTTAAGCATTAAGCCTTACCTCAGCACTGTTAGCAATTAATAGGAAGAATTGCTCTCTTGACTTGGCAACAAGACTCAGCCACCAATACATTAAGGAAGTCAATTCAGTTCGTCCAATTGATGACAAAATGCTATGTATTCAAGAGACTATGTGCTTAATGGGAATAAAGGTAGCTTTCTGTGACAGCATATCTGCTCTTCATACCTCCAGCTCCATTAACCCAGCAGCTGAAGTTACATATACTTATAATTTTTTATAATAAAAAAGTTTACATAATACATCTGTACATACATACATATTAAATCTCCTTTCCTTGTTTTGCCACTATTTTGTTGCTTTCCATTGCCTTATGGATAAAGTTCAAACTTTCTAAAATGTTCTATATATTCATGAAAATGTATCTTCCTGCATACCCATGTTAGTCCTATGAAACGTTCCAAACTCCCTTACATACTGTGTTCTGTCACCCCTTTCCTTCCTTTCTCCCTCTTTTCCTTCTCTCTTTCCTTTCTTCCTCCCTCCCTTCCTTTCCTCCTTCCCTCCTTTCTTCCTTCTATTCTTTTTTCCTCTCTCCACCCATTTCCTTCCTTCCTCCCTTCTTCCATTCCTTTCTTCCTCCCTCTCTCCCTCCCTCCCTTTCTTCCTTTCAACAGACTCTTACACTGTAGCTCTCATTATCCTTGAAACTGTGTGGCCCAGGCTACCCTCAAAACCATGACTCAATCTTTCAAGTGTTGGGATTGCAGGCATTAGACATTCTGCATACTCCTTTCCCCTTAGTGGAAACACTAACTGCCCTGCGCCTTCACATGGATATTCTATTGCTTTTGCTAGTCTTATTTTATTAGATCTCAGCTCAGGTTTCACTTGATCCATAGAGCCTTCCCTGATTTTTGAAATGAGACAGTATTTCAGAGCCTCGTGTACCACTTTTCATTATCAGTTAGCATACTTTCACTTTTCTATTGTCTGTGTAAACTTATGACTAATATCAGTCTTTCCAATTAGATTTTAAGCTACATGATGCTATCTATTTTGCTTGTTTTTTTCTCTATTTTTCATGTGCATAATTGTGTGGTGTGCATGCATATGTACACATAATTTTGCATCTGTGGGCATATGCATATGTGACTGTGCATGCACCGGTGTATCTATGCATGTGGAAGGCTGAGATTGATATCCAAAATCATCCCTGATAGTTCTTCCTCTTTATTCATTGAGGCAGCATCACTCAGTCAAGCCCAGAGGTCTCTGATATGGCTGGTCTTGGTAGCCAGTTTGCTCTAGCGTCACTGTGCCTGAAGCTGGAAGATCAGGTAACAACCATACCTACCTGCCATTTACATGGGTGTATAAATGTGGTGATTCCTCACACTTAGCAGCATTTAAACTCCTGAGCTTTTCCTTAACTCTTTCTCATCATTTCTTGAGTCGCACCTCATTGTAATGACTCGTTATGATTGAATTAATTTATCGTACATTTCACATAGCCTTCCTTCCAACTGTTGCACATAGTGTGAATAGTTAGGAGAGCAATAATTCTGAGAAGACATTGTGCTGTCTTCACTGTGACAAAGAACTTCCTGTGATATAAAAGGAAGGCTTGGGTGGGCTCGAGGATCAAAAGGTCTTTGTTTCCATGATGAAAATTACATCTTGCCTGATTAGTCTTTGTCATTCCTTAATGACTAGAAACAAGACAACCAAAAAGAAAGAACAATTTAGTGTAGGAGGAGATAATGACCCCAGATCAGGTTGACACACCAGGGCTCCAAAGTCTGAAATGAGGCACCATACACATTCCAAATGTGACAACAATATAAAATCACTCACAATAAAAAAAAATGTCACCATCTTAACCAGTGAGAAAAGAAGACTAAGACTCAAAGACAAAATTAAATAGAAACATCTCAATGTAGTGTGACCATCCCAAAAGGACATGCATGGATGGAAGGGACTGCGATTGTATCTCAGATATTTTGAAAAACGAAATTTCATTAGAAAAGAAAGAATAAAAGGAAAATGCACTTGCTTTCATTTGCTATTTATGTTCACTGCCGAGGAGTGAGCAAGGCTGAGTACTGAGGAAGTCCTTATGCCAATCATAGGTGAAAACACAGAAAATGCCATTTGGAAGCTTCTCCTCAAGCTTGGGTGGTACCTGACTTAAATCTCACATACTTGGAGAACTGAGAAGTTGGGAGATTACCACAAGTCTTATTATGCCTCAGCTGCATAATAAGATCTCACCTCAAAAGAAAGTAAAACTCTTCTAAGGATGATTACGTATTCTAATGTCAGGACTCTGGAGTGCTGTCTATGGTGTTCCCTTGTCTTCTATCTGTGCTTTTCTATCAGTAGAAAACCCATGAACTCACAGTAGAAGTGGCACCTCAGTATCCCAGTATGGATGGAGTAGGAGTTTCTAAGACCTTTTCTCATCCTGAGAAGCTACAGGTAGCTAATGGTTGCTGGGAGAGAGATCATATTTCTCAGTGGTTCATTGTCCTCATTCCTGCAAACAATCCCTTACTCATTTCATGTAGATAACCCTAGTTAGAAGCAGCTGGGAACAATACACACACACACACACACACACACACACACACACACACACACCATAATACATCACATGACACAATGACACACATACAAATCACACACCATGTGCACACACACACACACACACACTCACAGTACATTGAAGTAGAAGAAGAATTTTGAAAGAAATAAAGGAATTATGTGGTTGGAAAAAATAAAGAAGAGACTTTGATCAAAGAATATTATTGTGTGTGTGAAATAATAAATATTTAAAATCCACAAAAGAGATTCAAAAATAGATAATATTCAAAGGGACACACACAGAGTGAAAGCAGGAGGTATAAAAATCATTAAGAAAATGCTGCTCCATATTTCCCGCTGCAGATGGTACCTTGTTTAGAGATACCCATGGGTCTCTGCTACCATTGCACTATGCTGGTAACACAACTGGGAGTCCTTAAAAACTCATGCACAGGAAATGAGCAACTTTTGAATCTAGTAGAAAGTGAGGATTCTGATGATAGGCTCTGCAATAGCAATAGTGGTGTCTAAACACAGTGCAAGATAATTAAACTGCACAGTATGCACTCATGGTCACCAAATCTTTGCACTATCAAACTAGTAACGGGGAAAAAGTGTTTTCCCTAAAAATCATGAAGAAAAGAATTAACGATGAGATAAAAGGAAGAAAGTTGATAATAAAAAGAATTGTGTCAATTCATGAAGGAAAATGTGAGGTAATAACAGATAGGTTGTTTAATCTCAGCTGCTAATATTTTAAATCTAGTAACAACTACCTTTTTGAAAATTATTTAAAGTGAAAAAACAATTACAAATTAATAGAAAAAATAGGGAACACACCTTAATAAATAGAAACAGAAAACCTTATAAACCAGTGGTAGTGTTATAAAATCTAGGTATGATTTTTTATAGGTAGAAATTAGTTTCCAGATGTTGCTAAAATGCTTTTCAAAACTACTTAGCAGTCATTTCTGTTTGTAAATATTTTAACAAGTCACAAGTGAAAGCCAAAGAGATATATTGGCGTTTAAGAGTTTTTGCTGCTTAGGCAGAACCTGGATCAGTTCTCAGTATTCTCCCTGGGAGGCTCACAACTATCTGTAAGACCAGCTCCAGGGGATCTAGCTCCCTCTTCTGGCTTGCATAGGCTCCTGCATTCACATGAGCATACGCATGCCTGATGTGGGATTCCCTGCTGTGAATACCATTGGTGAATAAAGAAACTTCCTTGGCTTGTTAATAGGGAAGAACTTAGGTAGGTGGGGGGGGACTAAATTGAATGCTGGGAGAAAGGAGGCAGAGTCAGTTAGAAGCCATTGAGAGGCCACCAGAGACAGATGTGCCACAAGTTTACTGGTAGGCCATGACCTTGCTGTGATGCACAGATTAATGGAGATGGGTTAAATTAAGATGTAATAGTTAGCAAATAAGAAGCTAGAGCTAATGGGCCAAGTAGAGATTTAAATAATACAGTTTCTGTGTGATTACTTCAGGGCTGAGCAGCCAGGAAACAAACAAGTAGTCTACATTGCAACACATGTACCCAGGCCCACACACATACACACAGAATTAAATATGAAATTAAATACTGTGTATTAATAAAGAGTATTAAATATTGTGAAGTATTTAAAGAAATTGTGGGTAACTTATTTTCATCTTCCTTGAGGGGGATACAATTTCTAATCATGACATGAATTCTAGAAAAATATATTAATTTGAGACAATCATTTTAAGTATTTATATTAAGTTCAGCCTCTGAAAAAGGGCTGGTAATAAGTAAATATAACATACAAGGGAATTTTTATATTTATAAAATTACAGGTTAAAAAATAAATGTATTTTAGAGAAATAACTTTTACAGATCGTCAAAAATGGAGTCTCCTCAGGGAAGACAAAAATCTGTGGAGATTCAGCACACTAGAAAAGGAAACTCAGAGCAAATGATAAGGAAGGAATATATTAAATCTCATTAATCTATAAATGCAAATAAAATAATTAGACACATTTTCCCAGGCAAATATTTCACTACTTGCAATGATTAAAAGTCTGTCCATATTTAAATGAGCCAATTAAAAAAGGATATTAGGGGGACAATTTGAATGTGAACCTGGCATTTACTTGTGATAAAGCATTGTGAATATTTTTGCATTTGGCAATGATACTGAGATTTGATGAAAGATTGACCTCTTGTAAGCCAAACACGAACTATGACTTGCAAGGATGACCTGCCATTATTCCAGTTTTGTGATACACATCAGAAAGAACACAGGGAGTTACTGATGACAACATATTAATATTGTGTCTACATGAGGTATGTGTGGAAGTTCTGCTAGTTTACTTTCAAATGTTTTCTAAATAAAGAGTTAAATAAAAATATTGTGACTGCTACATGGGTCCATGTATAAAGAAAGTAAGCAGTGTCTGAGTACATTGACAAAACTGAAATCAGATGTGCATTTTAAATATTTACCATGCATATCTGTTACTTCCTTATCATAATGGCAAAACACCTGACAAGAAGCTAGGTAAGGGGTGGGACTTGCTTTGACTTGCAGTCTTAAAGGGGACATAGTCCATTATCACCAGGAAGTGTTGTGTTGATCTAAGAAAACTTGCATAATATGCAAATCGCTTGAAGACTGTGGACACAGATTTCCATACTACCCTTCAGGAAGCTTCTGCTGACTTATGCTCCTCTCTATTAGTAGATGAAACAAAACAAATCCTTGGGTTTAAGATGGGTATGTTGCCACATGTCTGTAATCCCAGAATTTGGGAGATTGACACAGGAAAACTAATTTTGAGGCCAGCCTGGACTGCAAAGTGAGACCCTGCCTCAGAATAACAAGGTGTAGCAGAGGAGGAGGGGGATAGAAGAGGAGGAAGAAAGAGAGAAGAAAAAAGAGAAGGAGGAGGGAGAGGGGAATAGGATGATAACAAAGAAAACCACATTACATAATATCCATAACAGAACTAAAGTATATGTAAATATATATAGTTATTATGTATATGTGCATATGCATAATCACACATGTGAGACAAGTGTGAGTGTAATGTTTTCTTTAGAAATGCAGAGAGAGAGATGTGTTGTCAGACATGAGAATGAATGGAACAGACAATTGTGTAAAGACAAAGATAAAAATTGTTTTGATGAAATGAACTAAGAACCTCGTCTTCAGTATAGAAGGCTGTGTCCTAAAGAGAAAGAATGAAGGGGGGGAGTGAATGTCTGTGAAGTATACACCTACCATGTAATCATGAGGATCAGAGTTGTGATCCCCAGAACTCATATAAATGCCCATGGACATGGTTACATAACTTGTAACCCCAGACTTGGGGAGGCACGGAGAGATCCCTAAAACAAGGAGGCTTGGTAGACTGGGTTCAATGAAGAAACCCTGCTTTAATAAATACTGTGGAGAGCAACCAAGGAAGACACTCAACCTCAACTTCTGGCATCCATATACATGTTCTTATTTGTGTCTTTGCACCCTCACACATGTGAACATGCACACACACATGCATATCACATGCATACACAAAAATTAGTATTATTTGGTATCACAACTAAAAAACAAGCCTAGTAGTCCTATTGTTTTGCGGTTGCTCATAATTAAGACATCTGATAAGTTTTACCTAATCATGAAACATCTGGCTTATTAGCCTGTTCAATGAGCATTTATATAGAAGTTAATAAAACTTTTTATTAAAGTTCTTCTTTCATTAAAAATATGGAAATAGGGAAAGAATTTATTAATGTAGACAATGTGAGAAGGGATTTGCTTGCACAGACTCAGACTCCCAAGATCAGAAGACTTCAGTTAATTCCACTTGTATATAACCTTCCTTCTTACTCAAGACAGCTTATAAAGCCCCCATGGAAATAGCTTATTGCGATAATTATATACTATATCATTGACATTAGTTTGCCTTCTGCAAAGTTGGAAAGTTATTGACTAGAGGGATTTTGCTGTAAAAAACAGGCAATTAAAAATAGAACAGAGAGAGACAGAGACAGAAGAGAGAGAGAGAGAGAGAGAGAGAGAGAGAGAGAGAGAGAGAGAGAGAAAGAGAAAGAGAGAGAGAGGAGGGAGAGAAAGTATGATATACCTCAGCTTACAATAACCCAGTGTTCGAATATGTATACAGATGTAATTTGGGCTTGAAATTTATCAGCAGGCATTAATTGGTGATATCACTTAAAGTTACTATATTTTTTTTATTTTTAACTAGAAACTAAGTAAAAAGACAAATTGTTATATGGTTACTTCTTTCATAATGAAGAAATTTTGATAAATTTTATTTTTATACATGTATGTGTGCGGTGTGCATGTATACATGATGTTCACATATATATAGGTGATTGTGTACATACAAGTGTATATGCAGAGGCCTGATGTTAATGCTGAGTGCCTTCTTTGACTACTCCCCATATTGAAGCAGGGTCTCTCTCACGGAACACAAAACTCTCCATTTTGGGCAAGTCTAACCAGTCAGCTTCCTCTAGGAAGCCTTAACTTGCCACACCTGCCCAGCTTTTACAGGGTGGCGAAGTCTAAACTCTACACTCAAGCGTTGCAGCACGTTCTTTATCAAGAGCCATCTCCCCAGTCCATTAAGAAACTTGAGATATAAAGTTGTGTGTGTGTGTGTGTGTGTGTGTGTGTGTGTGTGTGTACACATTCAGGACTGATCTATGGTAGAGAACAATTAGCTTTCTTCCCTGGAGAAGGCTGTCTCTCCTTCTTTGTCTCGGGGTGAGGCCCTGTGAGATTCCCCCCTTTCACACATTAGCCATGTGTGTTAGTGTCATCATTTGACCACAAATTTGAGAGAAAGGAGAGTGAGTGCACATGGCTAGGGTTGGAGGAAGGAATGGAAAGGGGGACAATGATTCGATGATATTGTAATTTATAACACCTAAGTAATTAAATTTGATATATCTTGAATAAACGTGCAGCAGAGTTTTTAATAGTGTGTATGGTGTGAGATTTTATAGCCCTGACTTTTGCTATTGGTCTCTTATCACTTATACATATCATTATAGTTGTACCCAATGTTTCTGTAGGAGATGTTCTCATTCTGGTCCTACACATATTAGCATCCTATACATGATTCTTTATTATTATTCTCTAATAGAATACATTCAGATCACACCTTCTCTCCTTCCACTCCTCACAGTTCCACTGCCCACCTCCCCACACCTCCAGATCCATTGCTCCTCTATTTCCCTTCAGAAAAGAGTGGGCCTCCCAGTGATACCAATCAAACAAGGCATAACAAGATGCAGTAAGACTAAACAAAGCAAAATCCTTCATATCAAGGCCAGACAAGGCAACTCAGTAGGAGGGAAAAAGGTCCCAAGAGCAGTCAAAAGAATCAGAAACACACACCACTCCCGCTGTTAGGAGACCCCCAAGAACACCAAGGCATACAAGCATAACATATATGCAAAGCTGTAACACAGACACATGCATTCAGGCTCCATGCTTGCTGTTTCAGTCTCTGTGAGCCCCTATCAGCTTAGTTGATTGTATGGGCTGCATGCACCTTTTGTCCTTGACCCCTCTGGATCCTACAGTCCATCCTCCCCCTCTTTTTGGTTCTCTGCTCAGTCCTCGTTTTGGTCAACAGTCTTGTACTTTACTGTAAAATCTAGTTAACATAGTTGACATTCCAACACAAACTTGAAGACACAGCCTGCTCCAGATGCCACGCTGTCTGATCCCCTGCCCATTTCCTCTGCCAACCCTCTTATGTCCACCAAATTTCTCCTGCTCTTCTGATTGCATGAATTGAACATAGTGGTATCAAATGACAAAAACACTAGAACAATAAGAAGTATCAGAAAAACCCGAGTTTCTACACTGAAAACTGTTCCCACAGACACCAACATGCCTTCTGTTTGTACTATCTGTAGTGCTTCCTTCATTAATTAGGACGATGAGGTTTTCTTCGTAGCCAATGGGAACAAATTGATTAATCCACAAAACCTGGTTTAGTCATGAAACCCCATAGTGTGGTCAGCTGAACCAGAAATGACCCACTCAGGGCGCACATGATTCCATTCTTTTGTTAGTTGAAGAATCCACAGTTCTTAGTCTTTTAAACATCACTATCTAACGCCTCTCCTGGGGGAGAAATTGTGGGTTTTTTTTTTTTTTTTGATTCTTAGAAATACTGTCTCTGGGTGTCAAAGGGGATCTCCACCAAGAGCCAGTTTCTCTCTCTCTCTCTCTCTCTCTCTCTCTCTCTCTCTCTCTCTCTCTCTCTCTCATCTTCTGGCCACCCACCCCCCACCATGATTCCTTCAGACTTGGCTGTAGATAACTCTTTTCTTTGCCATTTTCCTGGTCATCTCCTTCCTTCTCAGACAGAGGGAGGAAAGCCCTGGGTAAACTGGCTTGTTTGTCTCTCATTGATCACCGCTCTGATCTGTCTGATTCTAGCACTGGACATATCTTCCTAACACCTGGGTATTATCATCTCCATCTCTAGCTTTAAGAACAATCAATACAATAAATATTTCCAAGACAAATATAAGTCTTCAAACTGCACTTTAATCCCTTCCGGGCCCTCAACCTGCCACTTGGGGAAATGCATCCTACTCTGATCTTATGTGCAACGTGGCCACCCATTATTTTCCATTTAACAAATACCTGAATATGATATCATTATTTCTACCTAGCAACAGACTTCCTATTTTCTGTGCTTTGCTGTGGGTGACTGCCTCTCTATCTGTTCCCAGAGCTCACCTTATAATACATCCACACACAAACTCACTTTATGTTTACCCAACGGAAAACTCATCCAGAGTAAAAGAACATCAGAATTAATTGTGAGAGGAAGCGTTACATGAAGACCTCGAAATATGAAGAACCATAAAAAATGTTGGCTGGAACTATTCTGATACATTTGAAGAAACCCAATAAATACTTTGTAGATGATGATGTTGGTATCAGAAGATGGTAGCTTCTCAGTTTGGGCACAATTTTATTAACTTGAAGTATATCTGTGTAGTGATTTTCTCCTAAAATAGACCAGTTTGAATCCCTCGTCAATTCTTTTCATTACTTTCCTGAAACGGATCAATTTCATCCCTGGCTTGTTTGACAGTCAACAGGGAAATTGGATTGCTTTTGAACACGTAAATGGGCTCCCACTCCTTCTCTACTTGAAAGAAAACACTTCTTTGTAGCACAAATAAACACTGCACATGTCCATTTCCACAATAAGGAAAGACTTTGAAGAAGACACTCAGCTAGGAAATATACTGGGGGAAATAAACTAAACACAAGTCTGTAAAATGAGTTAGGGTAAAAAGTAAACATAATCCACTGAACCCATTTACTGCTATGTCAAAGATAACTGTGGCAAGTGAGCTCTCAGGGATTTAGGCAACTCTTTACCCTCAGCTGGGGTGGAATGAGATTGGAGACATTTCCATTAGACTTAATAGGATTCTCTCTCTGTCTCTGTCTCTGTCTCTCTCTCTCTGTCTCTCTCTGTGTGTGTGTGTGTGTGTGTGTGTGTGTGTGTGTCTGTCTGTCTGTCTGTCTGTCTGTCTCTGTCTATTCCAGTCTCGGTTCTATCTGTCTGACTCTGTGTGTGTGTGTGTGTGTGTTCCTATGTCTATATGGGCATGTAGAGGCCAGAAGAAGCCAAACTTTACTGTTGTTTCTCACGACTCCTCCCACCTTTTGTTTATTTTTTGAAACAGTCTCTTGTTGACTCAGTTTATTCATTTACCTAAACTTGCTGGGCAGTGAGCCCCTGGGATACACCTATCTCCACCTCCCCAATACTGAGATTATTAGCAGGCACCACAATGCCTTGACTATTTGTAGGGGCTTTCGGGATCAAACCGAACTCCTCAGTTTTGAATACTAAGTTCTTTGATTACTGAGAAACTTTCCTGTCTCTAAAAATTTTTTTCCTTTAGTGTTGTTTATTTGATAGTCTATTTAAGAGAAAATCAAAAGATAGTATTAGTTAATAGTAAGTGAGTTCAAGTTACAAATGACACTGCAGATTCCCATCTTCCTCTGTCCCCAAGGACCATGCACCAGTGTCAAGTTCAACCTTAAGAGAAGATATCATTCCACTCTTCACAGGCTGTTGTCATAGAGTTCCTATCATACCTTCTTATGTGAGATTGGCTCTTGTGCTTTCTCTGTAAGACACCGTTCTACTGGGTGATGCTCTGAAAATCACCATCATTGTCTCATGACCTCAGCAGAGTGAACTGTTTTGTTGTTGTTTTCTTTTCCAGAATTCATTGTTTTGCGCAGTAATGCAGTGTTCCTTGATCTTATTTGTTACTGCTCCTAGTGTTTTCCTTTTGATGGGACCATGTAGTGTCCTAAGATATCAGTTACTTTAGGAATGAACTGTCTGTTTAAGAAATATAACCTAAGCCGGGCGGTGGTGGTGCACGCCTTTAATCCCAGCAGGGAGGCAGAGGCAGGCGGATCTCTGTGAGTTCGAGACCAGCCTGGTCTACAAGAGCGAGTTCCAGGACAGGCTCCAAAACCACAGAGAAACCCTGTCTCGAAAAAAGAAAAAGAAAAAAAAAGAAATATAACCTAAGAAATCTATCTACCTATTGATGTTTTCCAAGTAGAGTTTCCTCTTACCATCATTAAAATACATCATTGCTCCAGATAAGAGTAATTATAGTCAAAATGCAAAATGAAGTCTCAAAACTCAACAGTAGGAAAACAACTTAATTAAAAATAGGACAATATATTTCATAGTGCCAAAAGGTACTCTACAAGCCATTGGGGGAGAAAAGGCATCTGTAATCTTACCTAGCACTAGGCTCTGAGTGCTGCAATGCTAACTTGCCAGGCAAGAGCTTTGTGTTCTCTTTTTTATTCTGTGTAGCCATGGAGTTAGATAGTAGGGAATGCAGAAAGACTAAAGCTAGTGTCAAAATGTAGCTAAACATCCTTTAAGCTACAAACAAGTTCTTCCCATGCCATCAGAAACTAAGGTACCAGGGTACTTTCCCAACTGTCACACATGTGCCCTCATGAAGGATCTATATTGTCAAATGACCTTGGATTTGGTATTTGCATTAGGTTTTCATTTCTCCCCTCCAGTGGGCTCTTCTACAAAGATAAGAATAAATACCTTAAAAGGGAGAAATGGTCTACCCTGAGTTGTCACATGAGTATGCCACTGACCTCATAAATATTTATATAACTTCTTTTAAATCCATAATGCAGAGTCCATTGGGGCAGCTCCCTACTTGGGATCAGCCAACTCCAAACTCTCTTCTGATGCTAAATAAATGTCTCCTTAAACAGTGTATGTGAGCTGACTCAGCCTGACGACTTGAGTTTGATTTTCAGCACCTAAATAAAGGTGGAAGGAGTGAGCGAATTCCTAAAATTGCTCTCTAGCCTCGATTTATGCATCCTAGCACATGTGTGCACACATACGTACATCGAACACACTCATACTCATATATTATTAATAAACAAAGAAATAACAGCAACATAGGTGAAGCTCTGAATTATTTGCTTCAAGAAGATATGAACTAAGAGACTGTCACATTTTCACCAGTGACATGCTGGCGTTCTGATAGATCCTATTGTAAGCCTTTAAAAGGGAGAACTACTTTACAAAGTTAGCAATTCTGCATGTTGGGATTTAAATTGAACATCTTTAAAGGGCAATTTTAATATACTAATATATGGAATAGTGTGCATTTTCTTTGGAATTTGCATTCTATATCCTAAGAACAGAATGGTGGCTTTAACCACACTAAATGAGGAAAAGGTCTTCCACGGTGGCCTGCTACAGCTAGCATGCTTTGTGACCTGAGGCCCTTCCAATAACCCAAGTGGCTTTCAATGTGCGCTAGCTGGCTGGTTATGAGACAGGGAAGCATAGGAGTAATATGAGCAATATATGCATACCCAGACAAGCTTGTCTACCCAGGAAGGGGCTGGAAAGTGTTCACTCCAAACCATTTTGCTGAATTTCAGAAAACTCTATGACCCACGCCTCTGGTTTCCACGGCGGCTCACGATCTCCTTCCTCAGCTTGCACTGCAGCTGCTATTGCCTGGGTGCTGCACTCCAGTCCTTTTTACATACTCACAGATTTCCTAGGCCTTGAGTCTGCTAAGGAATCCTCCAAGGGCCTGATGGTCACTAGCCATCTTTATAGGAAGGAAGAAGAGGTGCAGGACTGGTCTGCTCACTGTTAGTAAGAATTTCAGATGAGCATCCTGGTACCCCCACATAGTAGAACGAATGACACAGACTGCCCCTTGACATCCATGTATGTTTCCTGACATGAAACATATACATACCAAATAAACAAATAGAATAAAACCTATTTTTAAGGGCCATGCAAATGTATATTACATGAATAAGGTAAGGATACTGAATGTGTGAATTCACCAGGGTAAGTAGTCAGGGATCATCAACAGGGGTCCTAATTGAGAAAGAACATGAGGGTAATCGGCCCACAGGGTATTTTCACAACACACTCTATGAACGCCAGGAAGGAAATGCAGACATGGATAAGTCCTCAGCCTTGCCCTTGAGAGCTTCACAGACTAAGAAAAGATAGCCAGTCTATAACACACATCCACAGTGGATTTGCTTCAAGAGAAAAATTACATTCTGTTACAAGCATCACGGGCACTAGCCATGCAGCCTTGTCTTAATTGAAACCCTCAGCAGAATACCCATCACAGGCACGAAGACAAGGGGAAGTGCTTCACTTTGGAGAGCATATGCCTGGGTTGTGAATTCCGCTTCCTCTAAGCCCAGCTCGATGCGTGGTAGTGGATTGATTCTCACATCAAAAAGAACCCAAAGCTATACATACTTAACCTTCGCAACCAGCTTCAGGAGGACAAGGAATAAGCAAGCCTTAGGAGGGGGAATGAGTTGTCTGAGACTCCACAGCTCTTTTAATCTTGTGAAAGATGGGGAATAAATCAATAAATAACAATAACATCAAGATGGGTAATTATAGTTTCGAACCACTTAAGAACACTGGAAAGCAGTGGATGGTTCTAGTAGTTTTCTCTCTCTAAAAGTAACAGCAGCCTAAATCTCTACTTCTGAAACTAGGGCAAGGGTCTGGCATGCATTTGTGTGTGCTTATCCTGGCTGGAAATGCAACAACAAAAATGAAAGCAAATTGAATAATTAGTTCATGTCAACTTTTTTTTTCTTTCAGTTTTTTTTCAAAATCTAAAGTACATTTTTGAAAGTATGGCCCATATAAAACAGTTCTATATTTATGGATTGCAAGGGTTATTTGAACCTTAGCCTGCAATGACTCATTTCAAGTGAAGACAATGTGAATTATTCCAAGAAGTAATGTTACTTTTCTTCTTTTCACATTATCATTTTGACCTAAGCACAAAATATTCCTCTAATGCTGCTTTCTGTTCTCTTTGTGGCAAAGCATTTCTATCTACACAAGAAATGTTGTCCCCCAAATTTGGAATTGTGGACTCCAAGGATGACTTCCTATTACTGTTCCTCCTGCCTCCTCTCAGAGGTCGGCGCTCCAGGTATACACCACCACTGCCTGGCATGCTGCTTATGAAGGAACCCAGGGCCTCAGGCAGACTAGAGAAGCACCCTTCCAGCTGAGCCCTGGTAAAGAGTTCCTTCAAAGAGGGAAATAATTGGTGGCAACAGCTTAACTCTAATAAACAAGTAAACAGGGGCCAGAGGTTCTTGGCTCATTCCCTTCCATTTTATGAGTCTGAGGTTTGTGCTACAGCCATTTATGTGACTCAGACCATCATCCCTCATCTTCTGTATCATAATTGAACTTCAGACACCAAGATCCAGAGATAATATTCACATATTATCTCATAAGGGAAAATCAGAAAGCACTTACTCATCTCTCAGAGTATCAACGAACCTTACAAACTATTCCAAAGGCTCCACATTCAGCTCCTTGTACCTGCCCCATTCCTCCCACCTCTCAAAGTAACTGTGCTCTTGATACTTTACTATGGTATTGTCTGCAGTGACATAAAAATAAATCAATGAATCAGTGGCTAAGAAGGGAAAATAACTAACGAATAAAGTCTTTATTCAATGGAATACTGCACAACCATTTCAAAGATGGAGACTGGATTGTTCTGGCCATTCTTCATTCGTGATACACAAATACTGTCCTAGCGTCTTAGGATGTGAGAATGGACAGCAGAGACTGCATCTAAGTCCTTCAGTGGTCTCATGGGAAAGATTGACAACAAACAGAAAAAGCCGAATTAGAAAGCAGAGTGGATTATAATGGGCGAGAAGGATTATAACAACCAAGTGGGAGGTGCAGGGTGCTGGAGGAAGGCCTTCCAGAGCTATGAGCGAGTGGACGAAGTGGGGCTAGGGAAAGGATTTCCACAACAGTGCAGAGAAAGGGGAAGAAATCCTGGGGTGGGAGCAAGGAAGGGACAGAGAGAGGAGGGGAGACTTGAATCAAGGAAGTAACCTGGGGCAAGGAGCTCTGGACGCCATGGAGAAGGTTCAAGCCAGAAAATCTTCACCATCCTTATGGTTTAAATTGGCCGAGTAGGAGGAGCAGTGCTTAAGAGACCCCTTTCTGTGGGTTTGGAGGAAGAGTTCTGCAAAGAAAGAGGTGGATTTAAAAAAAAAAAAAAAACTGAAAACACAAACAACTCCCTCTGAATGCAAAGCATCTCTAAGGAGTGAGCCTAGTGATTCAAAAATAGCAAAATTAGTACTTTCAAACCACACAGTGTGCGACGTGACAGTGTACGACATGAGCATGTGTGTGAGTGCCTATTTTAAAAACCCCCGGGAGGGACGTGGAGGCGCCACGCCAAACACATGAGAAATAACTCAGAGAACAGAGTGGGCTCGACTGTGGGTGGGGGCTAGCCTCTTCTGTTTATTTTTATTTTTGGCAATGATAATGCATTCATTTGTTGATTGCCTGTCTTAAATATGAGTAGCAAGAATTATAAAACTGAATCAAGCCCTAAGGGAGTTGTTTAAATTAAAAATTATAAAGGTGCATTTTAACTGCTACCCTAGAAAAGAGAAATATTTTAGAAGATGGCTGATCCCAGGAGCATGGACTGAATCTGATTGATCTGAGTTTAAAAATTTACTTTTGAGTCATTTTTCTGCAACATTAATTTGGAAAATGGAATCCATATATTTGCAGGGAGGATGGGTAGGACACAAAAAGCGTGAGAACAGGCAAGTTTGGACTGCAGGAGGCACAGGCATCATCTTCTGAGACATCCAGGGGAATCTGCACAGAAATTAGCTAGTTGTCAAGGCTTTGGTGTTGGACAGAGAAGAATCCTGATGGGAGAGCTCTTCCTTGTCTGAGGGGGTGACAGAGACAATCAGGGACTCTCCCTGGCTCTCTCCTCGGGTTCACATAGGACTAAACCTTTCTACCTGATTCCATGGTGGGAATTAGCAGACCATGGTGTGGATGGGAATAGGGACATCATTTCATCACAGTATCTCCCACCTCCTGGATAATGGCTGATTTATCCCTAGAGCCAAAACCAAATGGCAAGCGGGACTCATGGTGGTGAGAGTGTTGGTCTCTAGGCATAGTAAGAAACAAAACTGGTGAAGCAAAGATTAAGTTGCTATAAAATTAATAACAAGAATGTACATATTTCTAAGAGTGGAAAAAACCTGGCAGTGTAGGAAAAAAAAAAGTACAGTGTTTTAGGCAACTAGTCAAAAATTCCTCCTAGCTGCTCAGTAATAAAAGCTTGTAATTTGTGGATTCTACTGAAGTGTGGCATCCTCATGACCACAACCTAAAAGTCCCATCAAAGGAAAACTCCAAATTAAAGTTGAGACTCTTGAGCCACGGTGAATGTAGTCTCAGGGAGATATCTGTTGGTGGAACAAAGAGTAAACTGCATATAATGTTCAAATAGAAACTGCACAGGGATTCTGGGTTTCCTACCAGGTATCAGTGGTGATGAGCCCTCTCGGGTGACTGCTGGACAATACCTGATGGTTAAAATAATGTAGGGAGATACAGGAACAGAACAGGTATACAGGAAGCGCTTTTCTTTGCTAGACTACAGCATGTGGCTTTAGGTTAGATATGTGTGTGTGTGTGTGTATAAGAGAGAGAGAGACAGAGAGACAGAGACACAGAGACACAGAGAGACAGAGACACAGAGAGACAGAGACAGAGACAGAGAGAGCATGTATGTGTGTGCACTCGCATATGTGATGCCCGGGTGAACATGTATGCACAAATATATATGGAGGCCAGAGGACCGCAGGCATTTCTCAGATGTTGCCCATCTTTTGTGGAGTCAGGGTCTTTTGCTAGCTAGCCAGACATTCTCTAAGTCATCCAGAATGACTGGTCCATGAAACCAGTAACCTGCTTAACTCTACCACCCAGTGTTAGGATTTTTGTCATCTGTCATTACTCCTGAATGCTCTCCTGGTATCCTTGACCCCTCTAGTGCCTACAGTCTTTCCTCCTCATATTCTGTGGAGTTCCCAAAAGTCCACCTAATGTTTGGCTGTGGATCTCTCTGATGACAATTGGGCTAGATACTGATCTATGAGTATAGTAGACTGTCATTAGGAATCACCATTTTTAATTGTCCAGTAATGTTTGGTTCTACTCCAGGTCTATAGGTCATCCAGTTTCCAGTTCCTGGGCATCCGGGCAGTGTCAGGCATGGGCTTCCTCTCATGGTAGTGTGGGCTTCAAGTTAGACCAGTCATTAGTTGGTCACTCCTGCAAGCTCTGAGCCATCATTGCCCCAGCACATCTTGCAGGCAGAACAGGATGTAGGTTGAAGGCTTTGCAGCTGTGGTGGTGACTTTGTCCCATGACTGGAAGCCTTGAACCACCCAAATGCCTTCCAATTTCTGTAATCTCTTCCTGTACTCTCTTCCTCCATTTCCCCTTTCTCACCTGATCACTCCTGTTCCCATACCCACCCATCCCCAGTTCACCCACAAAATCTAGTAGATTTTCCATCTCCAGGGAAGTCCATGGTCCCCCTAGAGTTCTCCTTGTTATTTAGCCTCTCTGGGTCTGTGGATTTTAGCATGATTATCCTTTACTTAACAGCAAATATCCACTTACACATGAATATATATCATGTTTGTCTTTCTGGGAATGTATTACCTCACTCAGGATGATTTTTTTCTAGTTCCATCCCTTTGCCTTTAAATTTCATAATGTCATTGTTTTTAACAGCTGAGAAATACTCTATTGTATAAATGTACCTCATTTTATTTGTCCATTTTTTATTGATTTTTATTGAACTCTACATTTTTCTCTGCTCTCCTCCCTTCCTCTCCCCTCTCTTTCAACTGTCTCCCAAGGTCCCCATGCTCCCAATTTACTCAGGAGATCTTGTCTTTATCCATTCCTTAAGGAACATCTAGGCTTCTTCCAGTTTCTTGCCATTATAAGTAAAGCCACAATGAATATTGTTGAGCAAATGTTTTGTGGTAGGATGGAGTATCTTCTGGGTATATGTCCAAGAATGTTATAATTTTCTTGGGCATCAATTTTGAGGTGCATTGATTCCCAGTTTTCTCAGGAACCACTATATTGATTTCCACAGTGGCTGTGAAAATTTATCCTCCCACCAGCAATGGAGGAGTGCTCCCATTGCTCCATATCCTGCCTGCATGAGCTGTCACTCTTGTTATTAATCCTAGCCATTTTGACAGGTGTAAAATGGAATGGTGTCATAGTTTTTATTTGCATTTCCCTGATGGCTAAGGATGTTGAATATTTAAGTGTTTCTCTGCCATTTAACTTTCCTCTCTTGAGAATGCTGTTTGGCCCTCTTGGATATTAGCCCTCTATCAGATGTGGAGTTGGTGAAAATCTTTTCCCTTTCTGGAGGCTGCCATTTTGTCCTTTTGGTGATATCCTTTGCCTTATAGAAGTTTTCAGTTTCATGAGGTCCCATTTATTAATTGTCAATCATAGTGCCCACTCTATTGGTGTTCTGTTTAGGAAGTTTCTCCTGTGCCAGTGTGTTCAAGGCTATTCCCTGCTTTATTTTCTATTAAGTTCAGTGTGTCTGGTTTTATGTTGAGTTTTCTGATCGACTTGGACTTGGGTTTTGTGCAGGGTGATAAAAATTGATCTATTTGCATTCTTCTATATACCAATGCCCAGTAAGACCAGCACTATAATGTTGAAGATGTTTTCTTTTTTCATTGTATATTTCTGGCTTCATAAAAAAAAAAATCAGGTGCCCATAGATATCTGGGTCTTCAGTTCAATTCCGCTGATCAACGTGTCTGTTTTTAGTGCCAATACCATGTGGGTTTTATTACTATAGCTCTGAGGTGTAGCTTAAAATCGCTAATAATAAGACCTCTAACAGTTCTTTTATTGTTCATGATTCTTTTAGATAACCTGGGTTTTTGTTTTGCTTTTTTTTCGTATGAAATTGAATAGTGTACTTTCAAAGTCTCTAAATAATTATGTTATAAATTTTAGATTACTTTTGGTAAGATGAACATTTTTCTATGCTAATTCTACCAATCCATAAGCATAAGAAAGCTTTACATTTTTGATATTTTCTTCTATTTATTTTTCAAAGATTTGAAGCTTTTATAATACAGGGCTTTCATTTGCTTGATTAGAGTTACTCCCAAGATATTTTTTATTGTCTATGGCTAATATGAAGGGTGTTGCTCCCCTGACTTCTTTCTCAGTCTATTTGTCATTTGTCTCTAGGAAAGCTACTAATTTTTGTTTTCAAAACACTTTGCCGAAGGTGCTTTTTAGTTTAAGGAGTTCCATGGTACTTTTGGGGTCGCTAATGTATACTATCATATCAAAGAATGATACTTTTACTTCTTTCTTTCTGATTTGTGTCTCTTTGATCTCCTTTTGTTGTCTTATTGTTCTTGCTAGAACTTCAAGTACTATATTGAATAGATATGGAGAGAGTGAAGAGCCTTGTCTTATTTGATTTTAGTGGGATTGCTTTGAGTTTTTCCTCATTTAATTTGATGTTGGCATAGGCTTGCTGTGAACTGTCTTCATTATGTTTAGGTATGTCCCTTGTATCTCTAATCTCTCCAAAGCTTTTAGCATGAAGAGATGTTGGATTTTGTCAAAGGCATTTCTGTCATCTAGTGAGGTAATCTATTTTTTCTTTCAGTTTATTTATATAGTTAATTCCATTGAGCAATTTTCATATGTTGAACCATCTCTACATCTCTAGGATGAAGACTACCTGATCTTGGTGGATAATCTCTTTTAATGTTTTTTTTTTAGACTTAATTTGTATTTTTGTTGAGTACTTTTACATCTATGTTCATAAAAGAAATTGGACTGTAATTCTATTTGTTTGTTGGCTGTATGTGTGATTTATGTATCAGGTTGACTGTGGCCTAATAAAATGAATTTTATAATGTTCCTTCTGTTTCTATTTTGTGGAATAATCTGAGACGTATTGGTTAATTCATCTTTGAAAATACGATAGAATTTTGCACTAAAACCATCTGACCCTAGGCTTTTTGTTGTTGTTGTTTAATGACTGCTTCTATTTCCATAGGGGGTTATAGTTCTATTTAAGTATGTGTGTGTGTTTTGTGTCTGTGTTCCTGTATGTCGAACTTGATTTGCTGCATTTTACTTCTGGACCATCTTGGTTTCTGTATTGCTCAGCTACCCTTCCAGGGGATTTTCTTTGCTTAAAAGTGAGTCTGTTAGAAGCTAAGTAATGAGGAGAACCCCAAGGGAAACATACACAGATGCCCCTGAAAAGGGGAAATAGACAAGATCTCTTGAGAAAATTGGGAATGTGGAGGTAGGGAGAGATGAGAAGGCAAAAGGGGAGCCAGAGGGGAGAAGTAGAGAGGGGAGGTGAACTTGAGGGAACAGGATGGTCAAGATGTGGGAAGGACAGAGATGGAGAACAAGGAAAGAGATACCTTGGGCTGGAGAGATGGCTCAGAGGTTAAAAGCACTGACTGTTCTTCCAGCGGTCCTGAGTTCAATTCCCAGCAACCACGTGGTGGCTTACCAGATCTGTAATGAGATCTGGTGCCCTCTTCTGGTCTGTAGGCACACATGCAGACAGAACACTATATACATAATAAATAAATAAATCTTTTTAAAAAGAGAGAGAGAGAGAGAGAGAGAGAGAGA